>NW_026067945.1:3380678-3420373 GCF_014885135.2 Alexandromys fortis | reverse complement strand
ATATGATCTAGCAGCACTTAAATTTTATTGCAAAGGATAATTAATAAATCCCCAAATTCTAACACTTGGGTCAAATTTCTTGTATTAGAAAAGATATCAAGCCAGGCATAGCAGCACATATCTGTAATGCCAGCTCTCTGGAAGTAGAGGTTTGTGAGTTACAGGCTGCCCTAGGCTGTAGTGAGACTATCGCTTAAAAAAAGTGCAACATGTACACACACAAGCGTACACATACACACATACACGTGCATGCTCACACTCACTGGGGGGGTGCATTTTAGATCTCAACCTTGTATATGAATTTGTATTCCCTCGTAGGTTTCTAACATGGAGACTTAGCTATAGAGGGAATGCATATTATGGCCAAGTCTGACGTCTCTGTCCCTTAAGACTGGCAGATGGCCTGCTTTGATTAACTGCGCTATGTGCTTATAATGGTAGCTTTGGGATCTGTAATTTTATATATACTGATTTATAATGCCCTGAGTTGTGAATGGTTCTTTTTTAAAATTTTTTTAGATTGTTTTATTTTATGGGTTTGTGTACCACATGCATGCCTGGTGCTCTCAGAAGTCAGAAAGGAGCACTGGATCCCCTGGAACTAGAATTACAGATGTCTTGGGCCACTGAGTAGGTACTGGGAATGGAACCCAGGTCCTCTGAAAGGACCACGTGCTCTTTACCACTGAGCATCTCTCTAGCTCCACATTAGTGTTTTGATAATGTATCCCTTTGCTTTTAAAGCTAAGTGAATCTTGCTTTAAAAACCTTCTCAGCTGAGGATGGAAGATGGCTCAGAGGTTAAGTGTGTGTGCTGGCTGCTCTTGCAGAACACACACTGCGCCCGAGTTCATTTCCCGGCATGTCCATGATGAGCACCTGCGCGCTCTCGTTCTCTCTCTCTCTCTCTCTCTCTCTCTCTCTCTCTCTCTCTCTCTCCCCGTCTCTCTCTTATGCACACACACACACACAATCTCGCAGACACTTTCCCTGGGGCTGCAAAGGCAGCTGCTGTTGGCACTGTTTGGCACCATTTGTATACAGAGAACTTAGCAATCATTGGCTTGCAAACGGAAGTGCTATAAAAAGCAGATCTATCTACATGAAAATGATTAATCCATTAATGGACACGGCGAACAAACTTTAATCCCAGCGCTTGGGAGGCAGAGGCAGGAGAATCTCTGTGAATTTGAGGTCAGCATTGTCTATGTAGCAAGCTCTAGGATAACCAGGGTGACATAGAAAGACCCTGTTCCGAATAAAACAATACAGAAGAGGACTGTAGAGTGAGAACTCAGTCAGACTCCTTCCTTGTCTCTGCAGAGGACATACCCACTGCTGACCTTTTGGTGGGGATCTCCGGCAGCACCGAAAACAAATCCCCTTTCCCAACACTCAAAGTTTTAAATTCTACAAAGGTTGTGCTCATGTATGTGCCCGGGTTTGGTTAATTACATTTACACGTAATGCTACTTCCCATTACAGAAGCTACGAGAACACTTGCCTCAGTGTTTCAATACTTGCTTGGTTAATTGTTTCTCAGAGTGACGGTCGGCAGAGAAGAAGGAAACACAGAAATGTAAAGTGTACATTAATTAGCAGACGGTATTGGCTTGGAATGGACTTTTTGAAGAGGGTAATAAGGTCTTGATTGTTTAATCTTAAATTCTGTTTACCTGGTGTGTACTATGTGCCTGGTCCTTGATGATTTCAGGCCAGGGGTCTGATGGCAGGGACAGCAGTGTCTCCCAGCTTGGGAAAAAAACAGATCCAGTGGAGGAAATTAACCAGGTGGAGGGGCTTGTTAACTCCATTCCAAAAGGAAGAATTATGTATGCGTGAGTCTGTTCATTTATGCTCGGGATGTAATTCTCAGATTGTTTTAAAAACATATCATTTCTAGGTAAAATAAGGATATTTCTATCCATTTATCTGCTGTTATTGGGACAGTCATGGCTTTGGGAGACATTTTAGTTCACATGAGAGTGACTTCCGTTTTAAGTATTATAAAAAGATTTCTGGTCGGGGCTAATATTTAAGTAGCACCTGACTTGTCTGGTTGGGTTACCTGATGACTACAGAAGAAGTGGTTTTAATAAACTAAGCCTTCATTTTGTCAGGAAGTCCAAACACAGAAGAAGCACCTATCCTATCAAAATCCTCCATATGCAATAAAGAAAGAACCTTCCACCTACAAGAGATTCATTCTGAGAAACTGTCCGCACACAGGACACATATGCCCCGCACTGTCGGTATGGTTCCCTTAGTTTGCTCTAGGAAGCTCTGGGATGTGGATCTAAACGCTCTTTGTTCTCTTCAGAGAGTGATTGACAGCCTGGAGGACGAGAAAGAAGCCCTTACCTTGGCCATGGCCGACCGGCTGCGGGAGTACCAGGAGCTTGTGCAGGTGAAGACTGGCCTCAGCTTGGAGGTGGCCACCTACAGGTGAGACTATGCTGAGTCTGTCTCCACGAAGCCAGTGATAGGAGGTCCCTGTGGCCTTTGAGGAATCCCTGTGGCTGTGTGACGAGGAGAGAACAGTCCATTGGCATGGCTAAGTGAGGATCACAGAATCAAAGGGAAGGGAGGAGAAAGAGGGAGATGGGCTCGCTCCAGGTCCACTGTGTTTCTGTATCCTGGACATAGTTTAATAACGTGGCCCATGTCTACTTTGATCTTGGGAGTTAGGTGGTCAACTTACAGAAGAGCAAGCTGAGCTCAGAGAAGTTAGAGGTACAGAGTGAAGGGTCAAAGTTTGGGTGCCAGGGGTCTGCACTGCTGCTTCAAAATCTTAGGGGACTAACCTTCTGGGTGTCTTGGGTTTGGTCTTGGAAAAACAGCATCTGTGCTCTGAGAGTAGCCTGATACTCCAGAATAGCTTTTCTTTACTAAAACATCAACTTTAATACAATCAACCCATAAAGGTCACGATGTATTTAGAGGGTGTGTGTGCTGAGTAGGGCATAGAAGGCAGGTAGGTAGTCCTTCGCCCATTGGCTCTCTTTCCTGGTTGGACCCCTCCCTCAGGTGGACGCTAATGATTGGTTGAGGTGGTGCCCTCCCTTCTGGCAGCTTTCCTATACGGTGAGGACTGGCATAGAGAGAGTCAGAAGTTAGCAACCGAGACCGGGGTTGTCGTTATTAAGGATGGTGCATCATGGATCTGCTGTGCTGGGCAGGCATGGTGCTCAGCATCCTCTGCTCCCCATCCCTCTCTAAGTGGTTGTCATGCATCGCTCTCACAGGTGTGACAGAGATGTTTGCGGCTTGGGGCTGTTGGGGGTAGGGACAGAACCAGCCAGCTCTGGTTGTGGACCTGTGCCTTTCCCACCAAACCATGTAAAAGGGGTCATTATAATAGCCACTTCATCCCCAGAATTACAATCACAAATCTGTTACATGTAGACGGGACTTTGGACCCTGCCCTGGCCAGCAAAGAGTGCACAGTTGTCAGTGAAATATTGCAACGGTGGGTGTCACCCCTAGCAGAGGACAGAGTTAAGCCTGGAGTGGCTAAGCAGGGAACGCTGACTAGGGACAGAGCAAGTAAGAGCCAGCCCCAGCTCGTTATTCCCTGCAGTGCCTCTGCCATGTCTGATTTATGCTATCAGAATATCAAGCAAGTTGGGTTGCTTTATGCCCATTGAAAAACAATACCGTCTGTCTGGTGTCCGCTTTTAGTTCACCCCAGAGTCTTGGGCTGCCCATGATGTGTTTCCTGAGTGGAAGACTAGTTTTTGCTTGGTCCTAATTTCCATTAATGGAGAAGAAGTAGGCTATTGGGAATCTTGGGCCCTCGAAGGTTGCTAAGAGGCAAAGTCTTCCTTTGAAGATGTGACTGCTCTTGGAGAGTCTCAGCTGAATTTGAGGTTTGGTCCTGGGGCTATACCTTGCTTCCCACACTGCAAAGGGTACCTGGATCCGGAGCTTAGAGAGCGAGGCAGGGCACCTTCCTGTCATTCCTCCCCTAGGTCCTCCCCACGCATTCTTAGAAATCTCATGGAATTAACAATTGCAAAGTTAAGCTGGTTGGGTATTCGCACATGCTTCACAAGTGTTCAGAGTTCTGCTGCTAAGGGATACTGTAAACAGGCGGGCGAGAAAGAGAGCGTTAAAGAGGACCGTTTTCCAAGTGTGAGTGATCAACATCCTTCTCAGACCAGTGAGAGTCAAAGAAGGAATGTATTACTCATACAACAGAAAGCAACCGAGTCAGGATGAGGCCCGCCCTGTGGGCTCCTTCCACCATGTGAGAGCTCTGGGCTGACGAACTCCCGGCCTCAGGCTCCTGAGCCAGATCTCTGGTTTTGTTTCCTTCCCTAACCAGGGGAAAGAAGTGTTCCAGAGTTGGGTGGGGCCTGTCTCTGGTGAGGTGTGTGGACTGGGGCTGGCCCTTGTGGGAGGGAGCCCAAACTAGGCACTGTTCTATGGCACATGCCAGGCAGCCCCCAAATCTGACTCCTGTGTCCTTCTTAGCTATCACCTGCTGTCAGGAGTGGAGGGGGCTCTTCCCTATGGAGATGGTCAGGCTTTCCCATTTCCTTTTTGTATTAGTTCACAGAAGGAAACCGGTTTCGTATGTTGCTTCTCTGGGGTTTTGAGCCCCTTTCATCCTCACTTGCCATGCCTCTGGACCTTGGCCGCCAGAAAGCAAGCGTGCACGGGCAGGCGGCTGGTCTAAGTGCCCAGAGCCTGTCTTTTGGCTACGGCGCTCACAGCATTCCCGGTTTCATGTTTCTAAGCACATTGATTAGGAGCCGTTTCTGCTTCAGTCAGCGGTCTGACCATCTGCAGGGATGCAGTTGATTGCTTCTGTCTGTGGCTGCCATGCTTCTAACCTCATTACGGGTGAACATGGCCATCTCGTAGGCACTTAAAACCTGCCAGCCCTTTCAGGGAGCAAATGGTGGGTTCACTGGACCCCTTCCTGCTGTCCAAGTTTGCCCAGGGGAAATCAGAAGCCTAGGCTGCCTCGCCCTGCCCAGGCTGGCTTTGGTGGTTAGTGTGGCTGTAGCTCCCACCTCCTGCACTTGGGTTTAGTCTAGTAGACACCCACAGATACTGAAGACACACAGACTGTCAATACAGCTCATGTCTTTATGTAAGTCAAAAGCCTGGGTTTTGTTTTCTTTATCAGCAAGGAGTGTATTGAAGCGAGTTCTTTCTCAGTCAGCTGTGTGTGAGAACAGGTGTGGTAATTCCTGAGCCTTATAGCGCCCTTGCCGACTGGTGACCTAGGCCCTTTTGTTGTGCCCTGTGATCTTTACAAACTGACCTGCCAATTTTGAAAACCGACTCTTCTGCTTTCTGGAAGCAATGGGTGGAATATTCGGTCTCGCAGGGCAGAAGGGTGACAGCGGCTGACACAGAGGCAAGACCTGCCCCCGGCTGGGCCTCCTACGATTTACCCCAGGCTTTCCCTGTGCTGGTCAGGGCTCCCAGTGGTTCATTGACTGTCAATGTCCCGCGGTTCCTCTGACTGAAGAGGTCACAGGAAAGGGAAGGGATTGCACCTCTTTAAAGCTGTGGGCACATTTCGCTACAGTTTATCTGCTGCCCAAGGCTAGCTCTCCAGGGCCTTGAATGCTTTCCAACACAGACAATTCGCTCTTCCTGGAACCTTCACGGTGAAGGAGAAATGTTAAGTAGCCATAAAATCAGGCTGCATGTTTACAGCTCCTCAATGCTGGCTCATTTATTATATATATAACATATAATATATATTAAATGTAAGATAGGATGGAAAACCACCCAAACTTAGAAGAGTCCAAGGCTGGAGGTTCTCATCAACTCTCCTTGACCTCCCCTCCATGGCCAGGCCTGAGCGGCACCTCTGTAAAAATGAGGCCTCAGGCACGGAAGGCAGCCAGCATGGTCTTGGCCTTCTACAGTGAAGGTGACTGTTGGCAGTGGCTGTAGGACCCTGCTTGGGCTGTGGGTAGCAGAGAAGGGACAAGGCAGGCGGGCAAACAGGGGTTGTGCTCACTTCTGCCTCAGGGCTGACCATAGCAGTGTGGCCTGGGAGTGTTTTTGCTTCCTTGCTCGTCACCACCAGATTTTCCCAGCAGCCAAGCTGTGAGAGGGAGGATTGTTTAGATGCAAAACAGAAAATCTCCTGAGTTCCTGGAAAGGTGTCGCCCCCTGGGCCCTTACCCCAGGGATTCTATTGAACCTGAAAACTTCAAGGAGTGAAACCAACGCCATGATTATCCAACTGAAGCAAGCTTTATTAAATATTGGCCAGGAAGATGGACACTGGCTAGGTCGATACCCGGGAGTCCCAGAAAATGGTGTTGAATTAGGTTAGTCGGGTGCTCAAAAAGGCAGAACCCACAAGGCTGTGGTACTTTCTGCCGTCATCCAACTGGGGCAAGCATACATTCTGATGTGCCTCCTGCCTACCTACATACTTCCTGCCTAAGTACCTCCTGCCTGCATCTGACCAAGCACATCATGTGCACTTGGGGCAACCAAGCTTGTTTACTAAAGTGAAAACACGTGACTTGTTATTGTGCGTGAACCACAACAACCCTCAGCATTCCAGGGCAAGCGGGGCTTACAGGTCAACTTCAGCCCCTACGATTCCGATTGGGTTGGTGCACGGTGGGACCAGTTGTGGAGGTCTTAGCCTCCCTCTAGGTGATTGGCAGGTACCACCAGCATGGAAAGTCTCTGGCCCAGGACCTCTGGGGTGTGCACCCAGCAGCTGCTACAGTATGGAGCATCGCCAGCTCATTGGAAATGTGGAATCTCAAGCCCAGCCCCAAGCTGCTAGATCCAAGTGGCCCTCTGATGAGAGCCAAGGCAATTGTGTATGGGGGGGGGGGGTATGCTCATGTGCGTGTGTGCATGTGTGCGTGCGCACTGCTGCTTGGAAGCAGTTGGTATCACTGTCAGGCTTAAGCCTGTCTCAGCAGCAGCCTGGAGGAGAGACCACAGTGGAATGCTGCATGCCGGAGGGAAAGTGGGGTGCTTTTGCAGCAGATGTGGCTATTTCCGTGGGGCCAGAGTGGATCTGTGTGAGGTCACAGAGTCCCGGGAATCCACCTGGCGGAGACACAGCGTGGATAGAATGTGAGGTGAAAACGCCCTAGCTCACGCTGTTGATAAGTCGGAGCACGAGATTTGAACTTCAGGACTTTCCCTTTGTGGAGCTGGATACTGGGATACTGTGGACAGTGTATGGTTGCAAAGGTTACAGCAAGAGGAACCAAGGGCCTGTGGGAATTCTGAAGGTGCAGTTCTTGGTTCTACAAAAGGGAAGTCAGGAAACCACTGTGCAGGCTGAGAAGGATGGTCTGGGCAGAATGAATGACAGGCATGAGGACAGATGGGGTGGCACTGGTGACAATGACAGTCATTTGAGGGCGTGACCTGGAGGGCTGCATGCAGGTCATGCATGTGCCAGAGCCTCACCCATGGGCTGTGTCGTGTGAGGGAAGTCCTGTGCCCTTAGACACTTGGCATGCAGGGTGCCATGCTCAGGGTGGCTTCCATGTTAAGGAATACAAACTGTAGTTAAGTTGGCATGAATCCAGATAACCTTTTTCACAGTAAAAAAGATGTCCTAGAATACACTCCAGTGCCAGGTTTGTGGGGTGTGTGTGTGTGTGTGTTTGTGTGTCTGTGTGTGTATACAAAGGAGTTAGAGGAAAATGAAACTGAAACTGGCCAGGGTCTGGAAGCCTAGGAACATTTGGACAGACATTTTCCGGGATGGGATGTAGAAGAACTTTGAGGTGAGGGGCACAGTGAGTCAAATGATAAACTGAAATATTTGGAGGAAATGCTGGAAATGGTTTGCTGCCAGGCGACGAGTGCTGGTAAACGTGCTTTAGAGAAGGGAGGGAGAGGCTTTCAAAGAGTGTGGACATTGAGCTGAGCCCTGCAGGTCTGTATGTGGGGCTAAGAAACAGACCAGCAGAAAGGGACCAGGAAGCCACTCCGAGTGGGCAAGCATGTTTTCAGCAATGTGTGGGGAACACCAGACAGAGGACTGATCACCAAAATATACAAAGAACTCAAGAAATTGCTCATCAAAAGAACAAATAATCCAATAAAAAAGTGGAGTAGAGACCTAAACAGAGAATTCTCAACAGAGGAATCTGAAATGGCTGAAAGACACTTAAGGAAACGCTCAACATCCTTAGTCATCAGAGAAATTCAAATCAAAACAACTCTGAGATTCCATCTTACACCTGTAAGAATGGCCAAGATCAAAAACATTGATGACAACTTATGCTGGAGAGGATGTGGGGAAAAGGGAACACTCCTGCATTGCTGGTGGGAGTGCAAGCTGGTACAGCCCCTTTGGATGTCAGTGTGGCGATTTCTCGGGAAATTAGGGAACAACCTTCCTCAAGACCCAGCAATACCACTTTTGGGTATATAGCCAAAGGATGCTCAATTGTGCCACAAAGACATGTGTTCAACTATGTTCATAGCAGCATTGCTTGGCATAGCCAGAACCTGGAAACACCCTAAATGCCTCTAGACTGAAGAACGGCCTAAGAGAGACATACATGGATCTAATCTACATGGGAAGTAGAAAAAGACAAGAGCTCCTGAATAAATTGGGAGCATGGGGACCATGGGAGAGGGTTGAAGGAGACAGAAGAGGCAGCAGAGAGGGGAGCAGAGAAAAATGTAGAGCTCAATAAAATCAATAAAAAAAAGTGTGTGGAGGGAGAAAAAGTGGAGGTGAGTGAGCAGAGATCTAGAAAGGAAGAGGGATGCTGGGCCTCAAATGCCTGCAGCCTGATGTAGCGTTCGGTCGCAGGCCAGAGGCCATCCAAGTCTGGAACCATGAGCCGGGGAGGCAGCTTTAGGCAGATGGGATATAGGAGGTCTGGGAACAGAGGTTCTTGATGTCTGGGTGGAATGGAGAATTTCTTCTAGTCACCAGCGTGTCAGTGATAGGGTCCTGAAACAAATGGCTGGAGAGCATCAGGGTCCTGGCTGGTGTGGAGAGTCAGCCCGGGAGCTGGCGGGGGGGGGGGGGGGGGGGGGGGGGGGGGGGGGGGGGGGGGGGGGTCCTGGGCAACACTGAGAGCAGCATGCTTGTACAGGCCACAAGGTCACAGGCTGGAGCAGCCAGCACAGAGCCCTTATCCGAAGGAGATGTTTATGAAGGACTGGCTGATAATCTGAGGATGGCAATACGCAAAACCCACAGCATCCTACCCCATCTATCTCAGTGATGTCAGTGTTTCAAGACCTCATTCCGTGGGCAAGAAATAAACAATGTCTACCCCCTCATTAGGTCCCAGGGACAGCTCAGTTCCACTCTAGAAACCAACGGGCATCTACACTGCAATGTCTTCAACCCAGACTCATGGAAGCTCCATAGTGGCAGAC
Source organism: Alexandromys fortis (assembly GCF_014885135.2). Lineage (NCBI taxonomy): Eukaryota > Metazoa > Chordata > Mammalia > Rodentia > Cricetidae > Alexandromys > Alexandromys fortis. The sequence continues at coordinate 3,411,016 of NW_026067945.1, read as the reverse complement.
AGAGCCCTTCTCCAGTCACCCTCCCTCAGCCTCTGAACCCTAGACCCTCCCCAAACTCCCCCGGGACCACATGCAGTTGCGGCAGAACTGCATATAAATGGTTGGGTTGATCTGATGACGATGGCCGCTGTTTTGCCTGGAGAGCAGCGTTCTGCACACATAAGGGTCTCTCGTACAGCTGTGATGGATGGAGAATAAGTACAAAGTGCAATCGTAAAATAAGCAGCTTTCCCACAAGACAGTAACATACCTGTCACCATCCATCAGCTGCTAGAAGGGACGATGGGTAAAAGAAGCTTGAAGTCTGTCATGGAGGGAAGGTACGGCGTCAGTTTCCGGTCTGAAAGACAGTTCATGTAGCCTTGGTCAGAATTCAAATGAGACCTTGCATTCTTAGTTCTGGACATGTGATGGTTGAAATGAGAATGGCCCCCATAGTCTCATATGCTTGAACACTTGGTTCCCATTTGGTGAAATTGTTTGGGAAGGAGGAGTGGACATGGCCTTGTGCCAGGAGGTGTGTCTCCTGTTTTTTTGAAAGCCCACCCCATTCCCAGTTAGTTCTCTCTTCCTAGTGGTAGTCGTCTCAAAATGTGGCTCTCAGTTACCTGCCTGCCTGCCACCATGCTCCCCACCATCATGGTCACGAGCTCATCCTCTGAAACAGGAAGTGTAATAACACTTCCTTCCCTAAGTTGCCTTGGCCATGGTTTCTGCACAACAGTAGAAAAGTAACTAAGACGCAGAGTGAAGGACTCGTGGAGGTTCTATATCCCACCTGGGTTGTGGTGTGGAGATGGAACAAGCCCCAGCAGGAGCATGTGTCAGACGAAGGTTTGGTTAATACCAGCTGACAGGCTTTTGGAATTGATTGGATCTTGAGGGCTCTGGCCCCATCCGTGGATTGTCTCATTGGACTCACAGCGGACAGCCGTACTGGGATGAAGTGGTACACGCCAGGAGGTGGGACCAGGAAAGAGGTCCCTGTTGTCCCTGGTCGCCTCTCTGCTCTTTCTCTTGCTTCGCCTCACCCTGTAATTCCAGTCTCAAGGCAGTTGCACAGATATAGGACAAATAGGAATCTCTGAAACAGAGCCGCAAAGAAACCTTTCCAGCTGCAAACTATTTCTCTCGGAGTGAACACAATCCACGGAAACAGGAAGGCAGCAGAGGAAGTCCTGAGGTCTCATCTCCTGAGCTACGGTTGTATAATACAGAGATGGACTGCCCATGTCTTAAAGTTAGGGCTGGTGAGGGTGTCTCAGTGGGTAAAGATGCTTGCCACCAAGTCTGCGTGTGATTCCCTGGAGCCCGTATGGTAAAAGGAGAGAACCAACTCCCCCAGGTCATGAGATCACACACATAACGTGGCACGTGTGTGAGCGCACACACGTCCAGTAAATAGATATGGTAAGCCATTTAGAAAAGTTAAGTTAGGGACCGTCACATCTGGGCTGGGGAGATGGCTCAGTGGCTAAGAGCACTTGCTGTGCAAACAATGATGTGAGTTCTTTATTCTTTTTAGAGTAGTTTATTTACTTTGTTTTATATGCATTGGTAAAACTGAGCTGTAATTCCACTGCTACGGGGGGGCAGAGACAGGAGGGTCATTAGAACTTGCTGGCTACCAGTTTAGAGGATCTGTGAGAGTCTCCGACTGGAGGGAATAGAGCAGAGTCTGGCTTCTGTGCAGGCACATACCTGTACACAAGTGCGTCCTGCCTCCCCAACCCCACACTGAGCAAACAAAACCTCAGGCAGATAAATAATGGTGGTACAAAACTCCCTGCTTCCACTTTTTGATCACAGTGGACGAGATATCAGTGTTTTAACAGAGGCCGGGAGAGTGTGGTGTCTAAGCCGACTAGTGAAGCGATTTCAGGTGACACGGAATGTGGGCAGCCTCGTGGTCATGGCATTTCTGGCTGTTCCATTATTTTTCAGGCTACCTGTATCTTCTCACATGTGTTTAAAGACTATATTTCTGAGCACCTGCACCAGCTTCAATGAAGTAGATTTTATTTTTAAAGTTATATTCTGGTTTGGGGGGGTATAGGTATTTAGAAATCTGTGTTTCACGCTGAGACCTGGTTGCTAGTAAAAAAATATTTGGGATGGGCAAAATTTTGTAGTTTGAGAATAAAGAATTGAGGTGGGTGGCGGTGGCACTTGCTTTAAATCCCAGCACTTAGAAGGCAGAGGCAGGCGGATCTCTGTGAGTTCAAGGCCAGCCAGGTCTACAGAGCGAGTTCCATGATAGCCAGGGTTATAAAGAGAGACTCTGTCTCAAAAAAAAAAATGAAATAAAGGATAAATAATTGAGAGGAGGTAGGTGTGGTAGTACGTGCTGTGTCCTAGTGCCTGAGAGACTGAAGCAGGAGGATCTCGAGTTCAAAGCCACCCTGAGCTACCCTGTGAGACTATCTGAAACACAAACAGTAAGTGAGAGAGAGGGTTGGCCGGGATTGGGCGCTAGCCAGATGAAGAAAGAGAACACTCCTTTCCTTGGCTGACTTCAGTAGCTGAGAATCCCTTTCCTCTGAGGCCGTAGAAGGAGGTAATGATGATGCTGTTCGTCAGGCACTCACTCAGGGACAGCCTTTGTTCTGTGAACTTTCTGCTGCTTACTTAATTGCCATCGTAAACCTAAGCATCCGTCCCATTTCAGAACTGGGGTAAGTAAGTCGCCACTGGTCAGAGCGCCCTGCTGAGGCTTAGGTAACTCAGAAGTCCTGTCCAGGATTTGAGTCAAGGTCCAGTGGTTCTGTTCTGTTTGGTCAGAATCCTTTGCTTGTCTGCTAATTGTACCATGGTTTGTTTGTTTGTTTGTTTGTTTTCTGTCTCCAGTCTCGGTCTACAGCTGGCTTTTGGAATACAACTTACCGTGGAAAGAATGAACACAGATGGCGCACACTGTCCCTTCCTCGTCCCCAGACTCAGCATTTGTGTCCTTCTCTTTTCTCCTCTCCCTTCTCCCCCATCCTCTAGTACTGACTGGCTCTGGTCAGTGTCTAGGGGGACCCGTGTTGCCCCTACCATGAGAGCTCAGCTATGCAGGGAGCAGGCTGAAGGGGGCGACTCTGAGGGTCTGCGACCCTGCTCTCTTCTCACCCCGGTCCACACCTGTGGAAAGCATCACGAGGACCACCCACAGACCCTCACAGGTGTCACTCCTGGACATGCCCCCTTCCGTCCCTCTCCCTCGTCTTATCCTCGGTTATGGGAGACGAGCGTCTCATCGGCCTTGCGCCCACAGTGCTGAAGACTAGCTGATATGCCCTGAAATTCTGTTCAGCGCATCCATCGCCATGGGCAGCCTCATACCAGGCTGGTTGGGAGGCTGGGTGGCCCATTAGGGCCTGGAATGGGGCCAGAGGCCACATTACAGCTCCCTTCCACATCATGGGCTGTGCCGGGCTCCTAATGAGGCCAGGGTCTGGTCTCCTGCTTCTTTGCCTGTTTTCCTATTGGAGAGGCAGTCGGCCCGTGGAGCTGTATGACATGCTCTGTAATAGTCAGTGACTCAGGGAGTTGGCATCCTCACAGTCTCAGTGGCCTGGAGGCAGCTTTCCTAGCCTGCTCTTAAAATAACCGGGTTTGGTGGGAGCCTCGGAGAGCGCTCTACGCATTTCTTAAAGCTGTACGAGTCTGTCCCTCCTGCCGCTCTTTGAAGGGGTCACAGGAAATCTCCCTAGCGCCGCTGACTTTGCCATGTTAGTCCCCGGAGCTGTGTTGACAAGTCAGGGTCTAGTGCTGTCACTGAGGTGCAAGTGCTCCAGTGGCAAGAACTGCGAACCCAGGGGCCGGCCGTCCATCTCAGGCTCTGTACTGGGTACAGGTGACATGTGCCCCTGCCTTCTAGGATTCAGTCACGGACAGGGGCGCAGATTGGAGACTCACAAAGGAGAGCACAAATGGGGGGAATTGGGATGAAATTACCGAGAGGTTGAATTTGCTTTCATTAGTGTGATATAGAGGGTCTATAGAGATAGCATCGTTTATGCGAATTTGCTATTAGGAATGTGGTATAGGTCTATATAGATAGAACGCATCATTTATGTGAGTTTGTTTTTGTGAATGTGGTATAGAGTAGAGATAGAGGGCATCATTTATGGGTTCTGGAATTTTCAGGCACTGCCACCATCCCTGTCTCATAGGGAAGCCTAGCAAGTGGAAGGTGAGGGGCTGGGTTCGGGTTCTGTCTTTGGGTGTTCCGTGGGCCCTTCAAGACACTGTCTTCACTCTGGCCTGTTTTCCTCCGTGAGGGAGCTTGGCAAGGCCCAGAGCTCTGGGACATCAGAACCGCATGTGTAAGTGGATATGGGAGGCGCAACTGTTCCGTTCTGGGCTGACTCTGTCGTCTGAAAAGCTGGATAAAGCTCTGGCTTTGCCCTGGAGGAGAGAGAACCGTTATCCACTGAGGGGTGGGGAAAGGCATAGTTTTTCCCGGGTCATTGGTCCCCCGTGCCCATCAGCAATATCTTCTCCTGACACGAACTCCCAAAGGCTCCTTCTGTCCTGAGTCTGGCAGCCTGGGTCTGTGTCTGGCCTTGGCGTGTGTGAATCTTGTATGGTCTAAGGATGGCCTTGTCTCTAGGCTGTGCTCTGACCCTCAGCTGTGGAACGGTTGAAATAACCCCAGGATAGAGACATCTGACTTTGCCCCTGACGTTTCTCTTATTATACAGCCCTCTGAGGGTTGGCTTTTTTTTTTTTTTTTTTGTTTTTTTTGATGATGGAAGCTGTTTGTGTTCCTGGAAGCTGAACTGCTTGGTCATGAGGGTGGGGATTAATGGATTGGTGTCCTGTTTCCTGGCCTTCGTCCTGAGTGGAAGGGCTTCAGCCCTGGCCTTGCTGTTCTTGGCATGTGTACTTCCGTGACTGCTCCTGTGGTCAGCCCACCAGCGTGAACCTCAGGCAGACCCCCTGTGTTTCGTTTTCTTGTAGCTGCCCACTGTGGGGATTGCCGCGTTTCACTCAGTAGAGGTGAACCTTGGTGTAGTTTCCTCAAATTGCTAAGCCCATCTGGGATCTGGTCCCCCTGCTGTGTCCCCCTGTGGACCCCAGGTCCTAACATCAGTGTTTCCACGTGGGCTGTGCTTCTTTTCATCAGCCTTTGCGTGTGTGCTGTATCCCTGGCAGCTGCGGTTAGTGCCTTCACATGTTGCTCTAGCAACCATACGACGGTTGCGTCTGCAGCTTCTAGTGGTCCTGTAGGTCTTTGGAAGTGACCAGCTGATTGGCACCCCACCCATAACCCTTCCTCCCAGCATGTGGCTCTGTTTGGGCCCATGCCCTCCTCAGTGCCTCTCTGCCATGGCAGATGCAAAAGGACAACGTAGTGAAGACTGGAATCTTAGGAATTTGGAGCTCAACTTAGCTGGGTACTTCTCACTGCGTCTCTTTAAAGGGGGTGAAGGGAAAGTGGGGTGCCCGTGGGGGTGCTTTTCTACATGCTGACCTTCATCTCTGCGGTGTCCACACAGCTCTGCAGATGCAGCTCTGGGGCAGAGGACTTGCCTAGACTATATGTGGCCTCGCATAGCATATGTATGATCTAGCATATACGCGGCCCTAGGTTAGATCAGTATTATACACAAGGAAGAAGTGCCAACTCCATCCAATCTCCTGTTTACAAACAGTGTCTGTTACTGCTCCTCCTCCACTGCCCATCCGTCTCCCACTTCCATGACTCCTGTAAGGGGGGGGAGGTTGGGGGAGGGGTCAGTTGTTCTGGGGCCCTGTAACTGGGGTGAAACACTGGCCTAGGCCTCTCTCTGCTGGCCAGAGAAGCTAGGCCCTGCCCTGCCCTTCTGCATCTGTCTCCCCAGCACTGCTTGGTGTATGCCCCACTTTGCCAAGGACAGGAAAGGTTTTCTTTTACCTTTCTTTTTTTTGGGGGATGGGGGGGAGAGGTCGCGGGGAGATTTCCTCGAAGGACTGAATTCTCCGGTACTTCCGAAGCCCGGCCCGTGTATTTTCTTCCTTCAGCGGTTGTCACTTGAACAGCTGTCCTGTAGCAGATGCTCTGCCGGGTGTCAGGGGAGTGACGGTGAGCAGAGAGCCGTGACCATCCCGGAGCAGCTTACCCAAGCCACGTCTCCAGGCACAGGTCCTAAACGCATGGTCCCGTGGTGGTATGATCACTGGCAAAATATTGCCCGACGTATTTGACGAAAACCATTTTTCTCTCTTTCACTCTATACTAAACTGTTTTAAAAATAACTTTCTCGCAGGGCCTTGTTGGAAGGGGAAAGCAACCCGGAGATACTGATCTGGAGGAAGGACATTGAAAACATGCCGCAAGGTAAATACTAGAGGCTGTGTTTGTTAGCGCTGCAGTGTTAAAATGCTTCCCCTCAGAGCTGCCCACTCTGCAGAGGGAGGAGGGTTTATTACCTAGACAGAGAGGGTTGAGGAAAACAAACTGTTTCCCAGATAACAAGTAGTACATCAGAGTTTTAAGTACCAACTAGGTTTTAGTTGAATGGGATATACTTTAAATTACAGCGTGGATCAGAATGGCCTTGGGAGCAGTCACTGGAATTTTCTGCCTGTGTAGATAACACTCGGAGGTACTTCCTCTCCGAGGAGCATCACCCAAAGCAGGGTGGTGAGGGTGTGCATGTGTTCATTATACCCACAGAAGGGGCCTATTGTCTTTTTCCAGACCAAACAGTTATGGCTGGAACTAACATCCAAAATTATTATTTTGGATAGCAGGTAGCCAGCACACTGGAAAGTGCAACCCTGCTGGGTTACAACGATATTCATTACTCTGCCAACTTAGGTTGGAGTAGCAAGTCCGGAAGGTGTCCTGTCGTAGTCTGGGCCCAAAGCTTCGGATTAGACCTTTCATTCCTACAGCAGTAGATCTGGCATAAGAGAGCTTAATGTGCTCCTTTGGAAGACCTTCAAAATCTGTAAGATAACTTTTAAATGAAATATTAAGCCTGCTGAACATTTAAAGGGATTCTGGGTAAGCAGTGTCAGGTTAAAAGACATATGGATGCCCAGCGTAAGTCTTCCTTGGTGTCTGGGGGAGACTGTCTCCAGGACATCTCTTCATAACCAAGTTCGCAGATGCACAAGTTTCTTGTCTAAGATGTTACAGCATTTGTATATCCTCCTGCAGACCTCAAATCCCCTCTATGTTACTTAGCGTATGCAGTACCGTGTGTGTGCCATGTAAAGTGCTGTCACGCTGCATTGCTCAGGGGGGATGACAGGAAAACAGTCTGCATGTGTTCCATATAGACATTTCATCTGAAATCATTGCGATCTTTAGGTAACCCGGGTGTGGGGAGAGAGCCCACAGGTTGGGCACCTTTGGAACCCAGCACCTACGAGGCCCATCATGTGCCGTCCTCAGTGGCGTTCATGTCTTCGTTGCTCCTGTTAGCCACGTCTCTGATTTGCCAGGTCCCGGGGTTCAGCCTCTGAACTGTGGTTCTAATCACCTATGACTAGAAGGGATTTTTGCCTTTAAGTAACAGTCACCAAGTCTTGTGTCCTCATTTTGAGAGTAAGTCTGAAAGACAATGGAGAGATCCATGCAAGTAGCCGTTGGCTGGCCTACCTGACATCCAGAAAAGAAGAGCTGTCACCTGCCAGGTTTCAAGGTTTACTAAAATTTTAACCTGTGGCTATGTGTCTGGAAGTCTAATATACAACCTGAGGTTAGAAGAGAGAAATAGAGGGCCAAGGACCAAATTCCTGGGAGGACTAGCATTCTAAGTGTGGGATTTGGTGATATTTTACTAGCCATGCGTGGCTTTAGAGTCAGGAAGAAGACAGGTAGGTATCTGTGCTAACGTGATCTATTCGTCCATTGTTCTTCAAGCTGCTTGAACAGTATGCGTACCTCACCTTTATGAACTAAGTTGTCTTAATGCTTAGGCATTATGCTAAAGAAAGATGCTGTGTAATAAAGGTGTCTAGTTGTGAGTCAGTCTCTTTAAGTAGTTGTGTTTCCTGCATAGTATAGCTGCTCGTTAACTATTTATGGACTCAACCTGCAGATGGTTGCCTAGTAACGGATCGATACTTATTAGTGCACTTAGTGGCCTTTTTAAAATGTGCCCTGAAATACTGTTGGCTGCTGCCTATGACGTGAGGGACCTAACACTAGCCTGGGAGCCTCCATATCTCCTACTGACCGTGGGGGTTTGTTTTCCAGGGTTTCTAGGCTAGGATCAGTGAATTAACCGGAAAAAGAAATCTTTGTAAACAATGATCCAGCCTGGGCTCTTTCCCGGTATCTTGGGAACCTGTCCCAGTGAGAGCTCTAGGCTCCATTGCCGTGAGGGAGGGATAGAGAGGTGCCCAGCCAGATGGGGTGTGGTGGACACAAAGAAACACTCTCGGAGTGGTTGGTGGCTTGGTCATGTTTTAACTCAGTTGACACTCCGAAGAGCGGGTTACCCTGGTGGAGTTTGTGCACCTGAAGATTCCCACTGTCTGAGAATGACCCTGAGTATAGCCGGAAGCGCTAAGGCTGACTCCAGGGGGATGCCGTTAGTTCAGGGGGTGCTCTGACAACTGCTTTGATTTTGAAACTATACCTCGTCTAGTATAAGCATACAAGGCAGCTTAGAAAATCCAAAGTCTTCCATCCCTGCGGCCCAGCACCTGAGTGGAGGGATGCGCTGTTCAGCATCCAGTAACTATATCCTTTGTAATTACAGAGCTCTTCTCTGCTGAAGTCGGTAACCTTTCCTCAACACAGTCAGAACTGATGATTCTGAAGACCATAATACTGTGAAAATTTAACCAGAAAACCCAAGGCTTCTGACCTCTCTGGCCCACTCGGCACACTTTACACTCAGACCTTTGATGGTTCTCTTAAGCTAAGGGAGTATTCTAAGACCCGAGGCTGGGGAAGAATGTTAGGCGGAGGTATTTGTGGGGCAGTATCTTATTGTGACAGGAGTTCTAGAACAACCCAAGGATAATGTAGGGAATCAAAGTATTGTCTTGAAAAGATCCTTTCTGTAATAATAGTATATTTTATACTGACATACGAGATGACCTACAGCAATGCTTTTAGGGTGAAAATAATGATGCCTGTCATCTAAATGAACTGTTTGTTCAATTTTCACAGAGTCCAGAAATGCATCCTACCGCTACACCAGCTCAGTCATTCAGAGGAAAAATGAGAAAAATCTATTTCCCAGGCAAAAAACACCGTGGGCAGCTGTAAATCATAGCTCAGCTCTGTATTCTACAAGGCCAGGGCACCTTGAATCACAGACAACCACGGCTGTTGAGAGTAGAAGGGGCTTCCTGACCTCTGGGTATTCTTCCTCGGCTACAACCCTGCAGCAAAAATCCCTGGAGAAAACTGCCAGCGGTCAAGCCAGTCTCAGGCCTGCTGTTCCAACTCCCAGCCTTCTGAGAAACACGGATGCTCAAGTGAAAACATTCTCTGATAGATCCAAAGTTGAAGGCACCAGGGACACCCCCATACGGGTGACCACAGAGTCCATTGTCACCAGAGAGTCACACAAAGATCACCGGGGCAACATGGCGGCAGGTGCCATGAACAACGCTCAGTCAAATGACAGAACTGTCATTTTGGGAAAGAAATTAGAAGTGAAAACCACTGGGGAACAAGAAAGGGACAGATCGGGAGTCGTCAAATTAAAGCCAGAAGAGAAGATGTTTGATTCTAAGGAGAAGGGCTCAGAGGAAAGAAACTTGAGATGGGAAGAACTGACCAAGTTAGACAGAGATGCAAGAGCGAGAGAAAACCAGCAGAGGGACGAGCCCAAAGAGAAGAAATCACCGAAGGAGAGAAGTGTGAAGGAAAGGGAGGTGCCCATCAGTCTAGAAGTATCCCGGGGCAGCAGATCAGAAGTGTCCACGAAAAACTTGTTGTCATCCGGAAGGAAGGATGCTGGCGACAATAGGGGAAGAGCGGCAGAAATGAAAGAGACCAAGTTCCGGTTGGATACCCAGGATGCTGCCGGTTCCCTGCAAAGTGATTCTAGGACGGAGACCATAGCCGAAAACATTGTCACCACCATCCTTAAGCAGTTCACTCAAGCTCCAGACGCTGAAGGGAAGGACAGCTCTTTGCCGGACACGAAGGTCACTTACGTGGACAGGAAAGAACTCCCCGGCAGTGGGAAAACCAAGACAGAAATCGTGCTGGAGTCGAAGCTGACGGAAGACGTTGATGTTTCTGATGAAGCCGGCCTGGAGTACCTTTTAAGCAAGGAGGTCAAGGAAGTGGGACTGAAGGGCAAGTCAGCCGAGAAGATGATAGGAGAGATGATCAACGTTGGTCTGAAAGGAAGGGAGGGGAGAGCCAAAGTCGTCAATGTGGAGATCGTGGAAGAGCCCGTGAGCTACACCGGTGGTGGGACAGCAGAGTTTCCTACCCCCTTCCATGTGGAAGAAGTCGATGATGTGTCTCCCAGCCCCAAAGGCTTTGTTGAGGAAGAGGATGGTCATGAAGAGACCCATGAGGCATTCTCGGTGCCTCACCGTCAAAGGACCAAGCAGCCCCAGGGGAGCATCCCTCACGTGGAAGAAGTGACGGAGGCAGGTGACTCAGAGGGAGAGCAGAGTTACTTTGTGTCTACCCCAGATGAGTACCCTGGAGGACATGACAGAGAAGATGATGGCTCAGTGTACGGGCAAATCCACATAGAAGAAGAGTCCACCATCCGGTACTCGTGGCAAGATGAAATTGTGCAGGGGCCTTGGAGAAGGAAAGCAAGAGATGACACGGAGAAAGAGAAGCACGTGAAGGTCCTGGAGGTTCCAGCACCTTCCCTGGGTGGTGCCGTTGGTTCTGCCCACTTGAAGGAAGAAGCTAGTGGCGAATTGCACGCGGAACCCACAGTCATTGAGAAAGAAATCAAAATACCACATGAATTCCATACCTCCATCAAGGGTGTCTTCTCCAGCGAGCCCCGGCACCAGATGGCGGAGGTCATCGGGCAGCTGGAGGAAACCTTGCCTGAGCGCATGAAGGAGGAGCTGTCTGCTCTGACCAGACCGGGTCAGGGAGAGCCAGGGAGTGTCTCCGTGGACGTGAAGAAAGTCCAGAGCGCTACTAGTGGTTCTGTGACCTTGATGGCTGAAGTCAATCTCTCACAGACTGTGGATGCAGATCAGTTAGACCTGGAGGAACTGAGCAGAGATGACGCTGGGGAGATCGAGAGGGCCGTGGAGTCGGTGGTAAGAGAGAGTTTGACCAAGCGCTCCAGCCCAATGCCTAGAAGCCCAGACAGGGAAGATGGAGAGGAGGAGGTGTCTGCTGGGGGCACTCTCTTCAAGCGCTGGGCCACCAGGCAACTGTATAGCCCATCTGGTGAGAAAGAGGATGCTGACTGGTCCCCTCACAGCTCAGATCAGCGCGTTACCCAGGGCCCGGTGTCGGCCACCGTGGAAGTCACCAGCCCAACAGGTTTTGCACAGTCTCATGTGCTAGAAAATATAAGCCAGTCTGTAAGGCATGTTAAACTAGGCCCCACAGAAATGTGGGGGGCTGAGCAGGCGTCCTACGGAGGACCCGCCGCACAGGTGGTGGAGGTAAGTGGGAACTTCCGTGAGGCAGCCAGCTCTGAGGGAACTAGCCGCTCTGTGAGGCACGTTACACTGGGTCCCCATCAAAGTCACGTGTCCACCGAAATCACCTTCCAAGGCTCTCTGCCTACCTGGCGGGAGGCAGGAGGTACAGGAGAGCCTGGCCCAGCAGAACCGTCTGAGGAAGCAGACATATCCAGGAACCACAGAATGTCTGACTCTGAGCAGTTTCATGTAGAAAAGGAAATTCATTTTCTGGGTCCTGTTTCTGGGGCAGCCCAGGTTGGTGGTAGCTTTGCGACTGAAGAGTTGGTGGGCACCCAGACTTTCGTTAGGCATCTCCAGTTAGGCCTTAAAGAAGGGCTCAGAGAGGAAATCCAGTTCGTAGCTCCCATCTCGGACAAAGTGGAGTGGAGGGTCGAAGAGGATTCTGGGAACACCCAAGTGTCTCTAGGGAGGAGTACTTCTATCCAGCACATTGACATTGGGCCTCAGAGGCACCAAACCTCCAAGTTGATAGCCCCACAGACACTGGAGTTTAGGGCCTCAGAAGGTGTGGTCCTTGTGGAGGGCTCGGCAGGTATGACCCAGGCCACTCACAGTGTCACCTCGGGTAGAGAAATCTTCGGGAACAAAGAGAATACATTCCAAACAGTCATTCCTGAGTTCCCTCCAGGCAGTGCGGGGGACACAGGAGCAGAGGGGACAGCAGGCACCAGCAGATCCTTTAAACACATTCAGATAGGACCTTCAGAGAAGGGACCCTCTGAACGCTTTGTCATCCGTGGACCCCTGTCTAAAACATTTGTGCTCGATGGCTCGGCGGCCTCCCCTGAGCTAGGTGGGGTAGCTGGTGACAGAAGCACACTAAGTCCCATTGCACCAGGGCCCAAAGAAACCTCATTTACCTTTCAGATGGACGTGAGTAACACAAGAGCCGTCCGCAGCTGGACCCGAGACGCAGGGTCAGAAGTGGAAGCTCGCAGTGTGTCTGAGCATGGTGGCTGGAGAACCGCTCACAGTAGGAACGAGCAGGCAGCCACCATGAGCTCTGAGGCCTCCGCTGGGGATGAGAAAGGCACGGAGCAGGCTGGAGTTGACAAGACTGTGCAGCCGCAGAGAATGGTAGACCAAAGGTCGGTGGCTTCCGACGAGAAGAAAGTGGCCCTTGTCTATCTAGACAACGAGGAGGAGGAGGATGATGGGTGGTTTTGATTAAGCAGAACGATCTTGTCTTAAATGGCACTTTGGAAACATATTGCTATTCAAAGCCTTTAACGTACCAATATACAAAGCCTCTACTAACTGTACGGAGGAGGGGGAGGCTGGGTATCAATACCTTTATTTAGAGAACCCTAGGCCGAGTCGGTTTGCTTTAGAATTCATTTGTAAAGGTTTGAGATCGACTCTGGCCTTTTAAGGCTTTGAGATTTTACAATTGAGTTGGGACTTCGGCAGATACTTTTTCATCTTTTTAGTCTTAAAAAGTTCCTTTCTCTAAGGCTTTCTCTCCACGTGCGGGGAGAGTTTGTGCGAGTTTTGCACCAGGTCACAGGCGTGACTTATTACTACTGTGCGCTACTGTTTATCTGAAGCAAGACACCTTAACATTAACCAGATTAAAATAATATGCTTAAGGGTAGGTTTTGTTTGCATGTGCTAATATCAAACAGTAAACTAACACTGGGAAGGAAAAATACATAAATTTTTCTCTTTCCTAAGTCTTTTCAAAAAGAAATTATAGAAGGATTGGAGAGATGGCCCAGTGGTTAAGAGCCTGCACTGCTCTTGCGGAGGTCCTGAGTTCAGTTCCCAGCACCCACATCAGGCGGCTCACATCCACCTGCAACTCCTGCTCCAGGGGATCCGATGTCCTTTTTGGCCTCTGTAGGCACCCGCACTCATGTGCACATATCTACACACACACACACACACACACACATACACACACACACACACACAAATAAAAACAGAAATAAATTTTAGCCAGGCAGGGCAGTGGTGGTGCATGCCTTTAATCCCAGTACTCAGGAGGCAGAGGCAGGCAGATCTCTGTGAGTTCAAGTCCAGCCTGGTCTACTGAGTCAGTTCCAGGACAGCCAAGGCTACATAGAAAAACCCTGTCTTAAAAAACAAAACAAAGAAATGTTATAGAGTAATAAACAAGACTATGTTTCAAAAAAAATCTACTAGATGATTTAATAAACAGCTACTTATCAGAGATTTAAAATTAATTTCAAATTGAATAACTTGCTTTCTATGCATAGAACTTTAGAAAAAGGAAGGCTGAGAGTTCTCTCTGGAAAGCACAGCTGTGGTCTCTTGTTGGCGGTTCAGGTCACGTGACTGTCCTGATTGTACAGATGTGTCAGCATGACCACAGGCACGGCCAGCTGAGGATGAGGACTGCTAACGGCATAGTCTCCAGTTGGTCTTTACAGTACTAGGCTGTGAGATAGCAGGACACCTTTTGTGCTGACCCGAGCCCTGGGGAAGCTCCTCCTACTAGAGCAGCAGTTCCTGTGGGTTGTGACCCTTTTGGGGGTCAATGACCCTTTCACAGGGGTCACCTAAGACCATTGGAAACCACAGACTCTTGCATTGTGATGGATAACAATAGCAAGATGGCAGTTCTGACGTAGCAGTGAAAATAATTTTATGGTTGGGGGGGGGTCACCACAACATGAGGAACTGTATTGAAGGGTCGCGGCATTAAGAGGAGTGAGGACCACTGGGCTAGGCCCTGTGTTCTGAGCCGCTTTGTGCTGTAACCTTTATGACCAGAACATTGGCTCTCACTGGGAAGAGGCAGCTGTGTAGGCAGTGAAGGGAGTACAGATGTTTAGCCTGCAGCTGGACTGGCAGGGACACAGAAGCACAAAGCAGCTGGTGCCTCCCGAGTAAGTCATTCTGAACTCACCTCTCGTGGGCTGGAGGTCTTTCTGAGCTCCTGGAATGAAGGATTTAAAAAAGCAGCAGCCATATACAAACCTCAGAGAAGCTTTTTGCACTTTGAACAGAAAAGTACGAGGGTGGGGGTGGGGGGATTTAACTGTTTAGGGGAAGGAACCAAGAGCCCCCCATGCAACCATGCAATCTATCATCCAGGACTGGTTCTGTCCAATGACAAAGGCCACATGGACCACAAAATCATGGGCCTGAAACTGGGCACCACTGGGTTTAATAGGATGATATGCTCATTTGGAATTGTTCCTTTATATGTGGATATTGTTTTTAAGACCCCCAATGCTGAAGATCCAGCATCACATAAAAGTGGCCTTCGGCGCGGCGTTCTGTGAGTTTAGAATAGCAGCTCTGATAGGGCTGAGCCCTGCTTTTGAACCCAGCCCACAGACCTGCCTGTAGGGCACCGAGCAAGACGGATCCGAGGTGATGCCATCTTCGGGAGGGGAGGAGTGTGGTACAGGAAGGCCTCCCTCCCTGTGTGCCTGTCTCACAGGGCGCATCTCCCGCTCTGGCTCCAGCAGCTGGGCGGAGGAGAGTGAGGTTTTTTCATTGCTGAGTAGAAGAGAAATGCAGCATGGCTTAAGATGATCTGCTTCTCAAACGCCTTGCATCAGGGTCCAGGAAGAGAGCAATTTGAACGGGAGATTTAAGCCTTTGTTTACCCATAAAGATGAACTCATGGCTGTCAGCCTGACCCAGAAGTCACTGCCTTGGCCTCTGTCATTTCGAATACCGTCAGAGATGGGCTGTTGGATTTTTGCCGTAATCGGCAAGTCTGAGTGAGTTATTAGGATGTGGTTGAGGTGACAGCCTCGGTGTAATGACATGAGACAGAGTGACGATGTCGAGTTTATGATGAGTCTAAGTCTAAGTCTAAGTGGGCTTAGGTGGGCGCCATCGTCTTAGTCCATGAACTTGCACGTGGATGCTAGTATGAGCAGGGTGTCAATATCATGGCCACTTTTACTCAATTTGAAAAAAAAAAAATAAAGGCCTTAGTGTTAACTAGTCATTTTCATTGCTAAAGCTGGAATGCACAACGAGGCAGGTTCTGCTCGGAGTATTTACCAGAATGGAGGAATCCTCAGCTGTCATTGGTTACTGGGTATCCGGGTCACTAAGGGCAGGGCTCTCACCCTGATGTTATTGTAGCAGCTGTGTAGGCAGTGAAGGGCGCATAGACACTGCAGCTGACGTCTAAAACCTCCCTGCAGGTTTCTGAGCCCAGTCAGTCTGGAGTCAGATCAGCACTGTGGTAGGGCAGGGAGGGTGGGGCCACGCCCAGGCTCTCCCACAAGACGCTGAATGTTTCTCGGTTTTCCACTGGTTGTTTTGATAGTTTATTTAAAGTGTTTATTTAGAATTACCTAAGAAGCTTATTTTTGCTAACCTCCTGTTCCCTGCAAAGGGACCTGTCACAAGAATGTGTGGAAATAAAGATATGAGGGGGGGAAAAATATCAGCATCGTTCCTAAAGAGAATGTCTTCCGGCCGGTTTTGTGTGGTTCTTTCAGACTCGAGTGAAAGCCAACCTGGGTTTCTGTCCATGTTCCCATGGTAGCCCTGAGTTATTAGAAAGGTCACGGATGGAAACTTCAGTTCTCCAGTTCCCCTGAGAGTAGAACACTGTATTGTAGGCACAGACTAGAGAGCGTGCAGTAACTAGCTTGTCTCCAAGTGGGGACTTGACAATTGGCACTAAAATGTCATCACAGCCTGGAAGACGGTTGGCCAGCAGGAGGAAACAGCTACCCATTCTGCCCGGGATGGAGGAGGGTGCCAAGGTACAGTTATTCAGCGCTAAAACCAGCGTTGTCTTGGACAGGAGCTGGACAGCTGGTTAACTCAAAACACAGTTTGTAAGGTTACCCATGGCCATTTCTCAGTATCTTGCCAAAAAATAAAATAAATCTAGCAGCTTAAAACAGAGAAGCGGGTGACTGTTTGTTGTCGGTCTATAATCTAGTCTTTTATCAACACAAATGAAAACGTGAATGGTTGTAATTTCTTCTCTCTGGTGGGAGCTAACGGCACAGGTGGGGACATGAGAGCATTCACTGTGTTGGTTACTTCTCTGCTGCTGGGATGAAAACAGTGACTCAGAGCGACCTGGGGAGGAAAAGGCTCATTTGACTTCCCTGCACAGATAGTAGCCCATCACTGAGGGAAGCCAAGGCAACCACTCAAGCAGCCCAGGAACCTGGAGGTAGGAGCTGAAGCAGAGGCTGTGGGAGAAGGTTGCTTCCTGGCTTGCTGTCCATGGCCTGCTCAGCCTGCTTTCTTAGATAACGTTGGACTACCTGCCCAGGGGTGGCAACACTCACATCAGTTATTAATCATAGACATCCCCCACAGACATGCCTGCAGATCAGGTCATGGAGGCATTTTCTCAACTGGGATTCCCTCTTCCAGATGAATCCCCCTACCCGCTTTGCACCAAACTGACAAAAGCAAAAGCAAATAAATAACAAAGTAACCAGCACCCTCACTGTTTCCACTGCTCCTGGGGGCAGGAATTCACGTTTAAAAAGGAGGTTGTTCTCTGTGATTCTAACATACATCCCAAGAAATTCAGAGAGCATGAAGTAACAGATCAGACACCATGTGTCTCTGGGTGTGCTGCTGCATGGCTTCAGCAACACGTTTATTCCCGAGTTCTCCAGTTCTGAGACTGCAAGCCAGGAATGCTAACGAATTTGCTTCTGCTAGGTAAGTGCTTGCTTCCTGACTCATAGACAGCCGCCTTAGAGTTGTCTTCAGGGAGCAGGGAGAGAGATTGCTTCTCTTGGTCCACTTTATAAGGGCGTTGCTCCTACCTACCTGCGCCCCCACCCCTGCTGCCACAGTCTATCTCCAGATGTCATTACTGGGGGGTTAAGGCTTCAGACATAAACTTTCAGGGACAAGGAAGCCCATGGCAGCCTCTGTTTTTAAAATGCTTTTCCCACTAGCTGTGTTGAAGCACATGTCTTCAGCTAGCTAGGACACTCTAGGTGGCCACAAATGATTTTGTACCTTGCTGCCATCCCACAGGCCTGAGGCTGGGGAGAAGAGCTATTAGCCCGCTGAGCTGCCACACTCCTGAGGAAGACAAGGGCCCTGCTTTCGCCCTTTAACCCTTTAACAGCCAAGCTGCTTTTGTACCTACCTTATCTCCAGCTTGAATTCATTCTTTCCCCCACTAATTGCCACATCTTTCATGTCTTCTGCTCCACATGTTGCTTTCTCTGGATAAGGACTACACCACACCTGAATGCTCTCCTTCCTAAGGGTTTCCTCCGCCAGACACACTAGTCCATTACCTTTAAATTTAGGCTCATGTGAGCTCTTGGAACACGGGCTGAATGCAGACTGTCTGTTATAATGTGGAACAGAAGGCCTTTTGTCCAGGTCCTTCTAGAGCCCTATTGTCCTCTATTGTCAGGATCTGTCCTAGCATCTTGGTCTTCTGGAATCCCACCAGGATGCTCCATTGAGATCTGCGCTCAGTACTCAACTATGTTCATAGCAGCACTGTTTGTCATAGCCAGAACCTGGAAACAACCTAAATGTCCCTCGACTGGAGAATGGATAAGGAAAATGTGGTACATTTACACAATGGAGTAATACACAGAAGAAAAAAAATAATGACATCTTGAACTTTGAAGGAAAATGGATGGAGCTAGAAAACATTATTGTGAGTGAGGTAACCCAGGCACAGAAAGACAATTATCACATGTACTCACTCATACGTGGTTTTTAAACATAAAGCAAAGAAAACCAACCTATAAACCACAATCCCAGAGAACTTAGACAACAATAAGAACACTAAGAGAGACTTACATTGATCTAATCTACATGGGAAGTAGAAAAAGACAAGATCTCCTGAGTAAATTGGGAGCATGGGGACCTTGGGGGAGGGTTGAAGTGGGGAGGGGAAAGGCAGGGAAGGGAGAAGAGAAAAAATGAAGAGCTCAATAAAAATCAATTTAAAAAAATGTGCACAAATTAAAAAAAATCTGCGTTCAGCATGCCACAGGCTCTCTTGCCCTTATTTCTAAACTTTCCATAGTCTTCCTGCAAACCAGTTCCAAACACCCAAGAGCCACAGTCAGGCCTCCCACAGCAGTGGAGCCGCTCCAAATGCCCATCTTTCGCGTTATTTTCCTCACTGCTACAATCAAACAACCAACAAGAAGCAAAAGGGTTTATTTTGGCTTTTAGATGGAAGGGATGTATGTGCGTGCACATGTGTGTGTTCACGTGCATGAATGCTTGTCGCGCGTATGCGTGTGTGTGCATGTGTATGTACTTTCTCTGTGTGTATATATATAAATACACACACATAATACATAATAATATGTTACATACATAATACATACATAAATACATACACACCATGGTGGGGAAGGTAGGTTGCCGAAGCACCAGGCAGAGAGACAGAGTCTGCAGTCAGGAAGCAGAGAGTAGATAGAAAGTAGGGCTCAGGCCAACGAAACCTCAAGGCCAAAATCCAATGACCCACTTCATCCAACTAGACCCTTGCCTCAAGAGCAGTGGGGGCCAAGCGTTCAAACACGAGTCTATGAGGGGCATTTCACTTTCAAACCATAACCAGCTTCGTGAAGCCCAGGCATGCGCTCTGGCATAGAGCCACATCGCCCACTCCAGTCTTCATTTTAAACACACAAATTGACAATAGCACAAGTTTCTCTTTATTGGCATTTTCTTCTCGGTCCCTATTACTTTCCTCTAAGGAAGGCATGTGCAGTCTTGCTACCCCAGAGGCGGCTCTGGACTACGCAGGGGCTCTACCTGCAATCAGGGGCAGTCTCTTTCCTGCAAGGAAGCTTCAACTTCGGAAGAGTCTTTCCGACACGGTAGAGATGATGAGGGACATTCTCCTTGGTGAGAGAAATTATCCAAGTGACAAAAAAAAAAAAAAAAAAAAAAGCAAAAGGTCATCCAGGAGGGCGTCCACACTTGAAATATGGAAGTCAAGGGTACTGCTGTTGCAAACAGCCTTAAAAACCTGCAGCGACAGCTAAATTTCACCTTCTAGTTGGACAGAGAGTTGTTCAGCATCCTAAAAGCAATGCCAAGTCTTTCGTGGCACTTTCTTTGGGGCACATGGGGGGCTCAGTCGGCCACACTGTGCTTGGCCTTGCCTGGCACAGTGTTCTGAGGGATGCTGGTGCAGAAAGCTGCCTTGGCTTTCGGAGATTGCCTCGGCTTCATGGCAACCTCAGAGATCCTGTAGACAGAAAGAAGGCGGGTGAGTCTGGCCCCTTAGAGCACCACAGTTCCCACCAGCCTCAGCTGTGAAGAAGCCTCAGGAGGGGATCCAGGTGAGGAAGAGTCATGGCAGGAGCAGCAACACAGGTGCGTTTCTCCTCTTTTAATGCCTTGCGGCCATCTTCCCCGAGCTGAGGCAGTCAGTCAGGTCTGAGGTAGGTCAGTAGGAGGGTGAGAGTGAAGAAGACTGTCAAGTTCTGGTGGGAGGCTTGTTGGTTCACGCACGCCATCCTAACAGGGAATGGTACCCTTTCTGGCTGGTCTGTGCCTCCAGTGAAGCCACTTCTGTCATTTCCTGACAGGGACCTGACCCTCAGCCCAGAGGCCTCCAGGGAATACGTGCAATGGAGGTCCTCCCAAGTAGTGCCAAGCTTCTCTCTTTGCTGAGAAAAGGCACAGGGCCAATCTTCAAGCCACAGTTCTGCTGTCACCCCTGCCCCCCGCCCCCCGCCTGCCCCATCAGGAACTGAGGTCAGCCCAAGGAAGAACTTCCAAGGAAGAAAGCACGCAAACCTGCAGGGGCCAGTCTCTGGGAGGAAGCCCGAGTGTGTTTCAACATTCTTAAAGAATGAATTCCTTTCTAATATTAGGGCAAGGAATATGTTTTATAGCTGGCTTCTCAGAGGACCTAGTCTTACATTTAACTATATAAGCTGTGGGAAGCCAATGAAATGCCCACAGAACCTTCTAGTGGCAGCCTCGGGTTCTGATTAATGAAGAGCTGTGATACTCAGTGCAAACGCAAGGGAAGCTGACTCACTTGGACAGTGTGTCTATGGTCTGCTGCGTGGCCAGGGTCCTCTTGTCCTGCGATCCATACAAGAACGTCTCAATCTGAACACACTGCGGAACACCAAGGAGTCTTCGTGAGGTTATGGAAATGTCACGGGGAAATAAAGTCTCCTTTGAACTAAAGAAAGAATGCTTCATTCTTAGACCAGTGCTGTGATGGAGTCAGTGCCCTCTGGGGGCTTCTCTAGGGACAGCCTGACCTTTAAATCAATCGTTCTTAGGGATCCAGGACACAGACGTACAATGTGAGCGCTACTTCAGAACCCTCTGTGTGCAAGCATGCGTTTAAAGGTAGCGTTTTTTAAAAAGCAAGGCAAGCACGTTGGTTGACTTTTGCTTCGTTTCCTTCTTTTGCTCAAGTTTTGGCATTTTATTGTTTATGCCCAGTCAGGACAAAGTTGAGGAAGGGGAAAAGAATACAGAAATTCTAAAAATGGTCCAAGTCAGTCTGAAGAATGAGGTAGAGGAGTTTGCTTTGATGACATTCTGTAAAACTACAGTGATGAAGGCAGTCCATCTTTCATCCAGGGTGTCAAGTAGACGAACGGGAAAGGCAGGGACCTCAGTACTCTGTAGCTCATGGACTGTCCTTGCGTGGCCACTGATGGAGAAGAGGGTTACTCAATAGATGGCATCAGGACCACAGTTTTGCAGATGAAAGAAAATGGAATCTTTAGCTCCCATACAACAGAAAAACCAAGCCCGAAACATGTAAGGAGTTAAACGTGCAGTGCCGAGCGTGGAGGTTCCCTAGGAAAACCCTGAGGAACAGCCTTCCGGGCTGAGGTAGGAAGCTATTTCCTGAGACAAGCTGCCCACAACAAACTACTGAAGGAATGTGACCGGCTGCGTGAACATGACCAACAGCTTTGCAGCCAAGTTCAACCATAAGCAAAGAACAAGGGGTGAGGGGGTGGGGAGTATCTGCCGTGCATCTTCCTAAGGGCTGGGTAGCATTCAGAACACCTGAAGAACGCCCAAGAGGTAACGAGGAACCATGGCAACAACCTCCTGGCAGAAGAGGGATCAAAAGGTAGAGTTAGTTATTCAGAGTTGGAAGGAAACTGGCCAATAAGCGGGCTCCGACTCACTAATAACTGGAAATGCAAACAAAAACTGAAGAGTGCACTTTGTAATAAATGGGAAAATTATGTTCCAATGCTGTCAAAATGATGCCAAAGAGGGAATAACAAGAACTGTTATAAAGTTTTGTACATTAGTAATGGGTATTTAAGTAGGTATAAGCCTCTGTACACACTTTAGCAATATTTAATAAAATTTAAGTAAAAGTTAAATAAAGAGAGAGATGCCTGTTTGGTTTCTAATGAGAGACAGAAAGGGAGTGATTTGGATGGGAGAGGAGGTGGGGAGGAACTGGGAGGAGTGGAGGAAGGGAAAACTATAATCAGAATGTATTATGTGAAGAAAAAAATCTATTTTCAATAAAAAGAAAAAATAAAACCCAATAATATTTCTATATACACAGTAAAAATAAGTATATGCTAAAGTAGAACAACAAATTATAATTTTAAAAAGTACAAAAAAAAAAAAAAAGACAAAGAAGTGCATGACCAGAGGGAGTTTTATGTGAAGCTTGAAACACGAAAAAACAATCATAAGCATGGGAACAATGTCAGCTTCAAGTTACATGGGGACTGGGAAGTCGATGGAACTTCATCTGTGTGGCTTGCCCTTTGCTCCTTGCTCTGAACCAAGAGTTCAAAGGTTGCTTCACATCACAAACGCTTTCCTGCACATCCGAACTATTTCTCAATACATCTTAAAGACTGAAGTTGTCTCCCTGGCTAAACTGCTTGAATCAGAAAGAAACAAGTATGGACTCAGAAGACGTCCATCCACTCATATCTGGGGACCATTTTTAGATCTTTAAGAAAGTGAAAATGCACACAGCCCAGGGGCTTTGTCTTTAGAAGCTGAGAAAGCTGTCAGGGATGCCCGGGTATGTGTTTCGATATGGGGATTAAGAATGTGATCCTGGTCTTGTGGAGGATAGAAATAATAGACATGAATACGATAGAATTTTATTTTTTAAATAACAAAAACGAGTCCCTGTTTCTTGACTGAATTAACTACATGAAGAAGTAGTAGGCTCTTTCTCCTATTTCATTTAGTTCCTATCAAATTCTGCTAACACAAGGATCTCAGCCTTCCATGCAACAACAGGTCCTGGCCTTTCTAAACCTACACAGGTGCCTCAGCCTGGTCTTGGCAATAGGTTTCTCATTCCAGGGACTTTCCCAGGGTCACTTTAACCCACAGATGCATCATATGACCTCAGGACCTCAGGAACCTTGAGGAACAGTCATTGTTTTGAGTGGAGTTGTAGGACATGCTTTTCACAGTTGTGAGAACTTGGTGATAACTCTTCCAGTCCTCAGCGTGAGAGGCAGCACATAGACCCTTGCTTTCTGCACACAGCAGGGCAGAGAGGGGAGTCACTGAGAGATAGACAGTGGGTCCAAGGGGCAACCATGCATCCCCTCCCCCGTCTCACTCTCCCTTCCAGAACCCGCTTTCTCTCTCCTTCATGATCAGGAAGACCTGCGCGCTGGGTTTAAGAGAGTAGGTCTGATTTTAAGGGCACCCCAGATACCCCATTTACATATGCATGAGTGCTCCAATGCAGCTCTTTTGACACTGGCTGAAGCCAGCACCACTTGGTGCTAAATTCATTCACTGTAGTATTAGGATTTTACTGTCAATGTAATAAGTCTTTGCAACAGCCTGATGAGATCTCAGCTCACTCTGCCAAATAGATAGATGGCTTCTAGAAGCTCTACAACACGGGCGGGATTTCCATCCTACCTCTTTGGTGATTGAAGGATCTTCTCCCTGGCCCCTAATTCCCTAGGGAAGAGACAATTGGGTCAATAGTCACAAATTCCCAGGAAGAATGAGAAGCTAAGTGGTAAGATTCAGGCAAATTCCCCCAGGCTCTACTACGGGAGGGGTCCCTTCCTTCTAGACCAAGCTCTCTGGCAGCATTAAAAGAGGGGAGAGCAGAGTTAGGAGAAGGGGTGAGTTTGGGACTCTGCTCAACAAACAAGTCCTAGAGGTCCCTCCCCAAGACGCCTCTCTTGTTGGCAGAAATAGATGCCCCAACCCATGGCTAATGTCCCCAAAAAAGACATTTGCTTACAATTCCAGCCCAGGAGACACACAAATGTCAAATAGGAGCCAGGGGTCCCCACCTTAGCCCCTACCTAGTCTTATCGATGATTCTGGCACCCAAAGAGGCAGGGCAGAAACCTGGGGGAAAAAGCTTGTCCATCTTCTTCAACCGATATTTTTCTATTTTTAACATCCCAGATTAGCCTTAAAATCCCTCAGTAGGGAGGATGACCTTGAAGTTCTGATCATACTTCTTGGGATGGTAGAGTATTTGCCTACCAGGTATCAAGTCCTGGGTTCAATCCCCAGCCCCGTATGAACTGAGAGAAGAAGTACATGTCTCTAATCCCAAGACTACAGGGGAATTAGAAATCAAGGTCATCCTTGACCACTTACGAAGGTTAAGGCCAGCGTGGGCTACATGAGGCCATCGAAAAAAATTAAGTAAAACACTACTATAATATATTAGGTAAATAAAAACAAAACACAATAACCCAATGCATTGAAAAAAGAAATAAAAGCACTAATATAAGAGTAAAACCTTTATTTTTCTTTAAAATGAACCCAATACTTTATTTCACATATAACAGTATGATTTGTATATTAAATAACACCATAATAGAATGATTTGAAATAGTTTTTTGTTTTGTTTTGTTTTTCGAGACAGGGTTTCTCTGTAGCTTTGGTGCCCGTCCCAGAACTAGCTCTTGTAGATCAGGCTGGCCTCAAACTCCCAGAGATCTGCCTGCCTCTACCTCCCGAGTGCTGGGATTAAAGGTGCGCGCCACCACCGCCCGGCTGAAATAGTTTTAAGTAGAATAAAAATGGGAAAATTTCCGGGTTTTCTTTATACTGTTTTCTATTATCCAAGTTTCTCCCAATTGTATCCTTTTTAAAGATTAAGACGACTTTTAAATTATATGTCCTAATAGCATAGCGATATTTCATATTTCATATTTACTAACGTCAGCTAGTGAAAGCCATCCTTAAAAAAAAAAAAACTTCTGAAAACTGCTTTATAAAAGTAAACAGCGTCCTCCAGAGAGGACATCTGAAGACGGGACTGCTGAAGCCCCACCTGGTCTCCCTCCATCTCTTCATGCTGACGTCAACAGGGGCAGGTTCACCAGCCCAGCCCTACAGTGAGACACCTACGGCACAAACCAAAAGCTCCTAACAAAGGTAAGACCTCACAAGAGATATATACCCTCCCCTCTCTTCCTCCCTCCCCCCTCAACGTTGCCTTTACCCCAGGTTGACTTCGAACTGGCTGTGTAGCAAAGGATGACCTTGAACTTCTGATCCTCACACCTCCTGAGTGCTGAGATGCAAGGTGGGTGCCAATGCCCAGTTTATAGGGTGCTGGGGATGCTAGGCAAGCGCTCCTACCAGCTGAGCCACAGGAAAGGCTGTTAGAAGTTTAAAAACAGTGACTCCATAAAAATACGTCACATGCCTTCCTCCACTACTCTGTGTCTTATATTTTTGAGGCAGGGTCTATCCTGGCTAGCCAGGAGGCTCTAAGGATATTCCTGCCTGCCTCCCCAGGGCTGGGATTACAGGTGCACACCACCACACCTACATTTAGGTGGGTGCTGGGGATTGAACTCAAGCCCTCACAGAGCAAGTACTCTACCGAGTGAACCATCTCTCCGGTCCTTTATGTGGCATTTGAGATGTCGCTGGCTTCAGTGATCTGCCAGGGGCAGAACCCTCCACTAAGAAAGCTCCAATGTGAGCATCGCTGGGAACTTCCAGACCTGTCCTCCAGGTGAGGTTGGTAAAGGATGCTTGCTCTTCCTGTTTGGTGCTTTCTCCCAGGAGTGACTCACATAGCAAGGGGCAGTAAGGGACATCTCGAGCCTGGACGCCAGCTTTTCTAAGTGGCCCAGGAAGCAAAGATGGAGCCACCAGCCTGTTGCTTTCCTAGCTGTGGCTGGCCTCTGTGCTTTTGATCTGAATTCTCATTTCCTCGAGTCTCCCACAGGCAAGGGAGACTCCACATTTTGCCCACGGCAAGTTAAGAATGAATAATCTTGACTTCTCAGAATATCGGTTCTCATTTTCCTACTAGGCATCTTCAAAGATTCTTTAAAGGTTCTTCCAGCATCCCTTCTCCACTGGGGAGTGGAGCTTAAGAAAAATCAACACAATTATGACTTTCATCTCTCTTTTAAGAAAAAGTGTGTTTGTGCGTGTGTTTGTGTGTATGTGTGTGTGTGGTGTGTAGGTGTGGTGCACATGCTCACATATGTGACTACAGGTATTTATGTGTCATGAAGTTGTGCATAGGCTAGAGACAACCTGAGGAGCTGGTCCTCATCTTCCACGTTTTTGAGGAAGAATCTCCCGCCCACTGCTGTACAGTCTAGGCTAGCCCAGGAGCTTCCACGGGGTTTCCTAGCCATGAGTCCTGATTCTTCCTAGGAGAATTGGAACTATGCACTACCATGCTCAGACTTACATTAGTCCTGGAGATTCGAGCTCCTATCCTCCTGCCTTGGTGGCGAGCATTTTGGCCCTGAGCTATCTTCCCAGCTCAGACCTTCCTCTCTTAAAGAAAGTGGATGGCTACATCCCAACGATGACTCGGGGAGACAATGAGGAAAGCCAGGAGCACAGGGAAAGAGGATTACACATGAAAATGAGGTTTCTCATGCGGCGGCCCCGTAGGGACTCTAAATCTGGCTCTGCGTTTCCTGGCACATCCAAGGGCAACAACAACAAACAACATTTCAAATAGGAAAAGTAAATTTTGGGGGCCACAAACACGGGCAGATCTGGGAAATGGGGGTCCTCGAGCTGCCCCTGCAACACTGCATCTAGGAGGGTCTGAGTGTCTGGCTGGCTGCAGGAAGCCCAGGGACCACATGGCTTGCTCTCCATGTTGATGCAAGACCACGGGAGACCCAGTTGGTATTGATTCTCCTGTCTATATTCTATAAAACGCACCATGCTCCAGCTTGTTCTTAAAGATTGATTATAGTGGGTCTGAGGACTGTTATTATCATACAGGAATGCTGAAAGCCGAGAGCTATGAGCCCCGCCAACGACAGTCCTTGATAGGAAGGCAGGACTGAAGCCGGGCTCCGAGTGAACTTCACACTGTGCTTGGGCCTGGTATAGGGTCGTCTCTTTCTGCAGCCTCCTGCCTGGGGGAGAATGTGAGAGCAATGGTGCCATCCTGGATCAAAATAGGTCTCTATGTAGCCAAAGGGAGTAAGTAAGCGCGCGCTGTGGAAATTTCCATCTGGAGCCCACAGAGTTCTCCAATATTCCCCTGCAGGCAGCAGCCTTTAAAAGACAGGTCAATAATTCGGTTTCCTTTCCGGTAATTCAATTCCTTGTCTGCTGTGCTTCTGGGGCCTTCTTGTTTAGCACGGCCTTGGGCTCGCACCTGGCCCATTTAGCACAGGAGGGGGACATCTGGAAAAGTCACACTTGGTGGAGCCTGGCTTCTGAGATGAAAACTCAGAGGGGAGGCGGTTGTGACAAAAAAACGAGACAAACACTTAGCTAAACGCTTTTAGGAGGCTGCCAGCTTCCCAAAGCCCAGCGCTAAACATGGCCTTTGAGAAGCTCCAGGCAGCAGACGACAAAGGCATGTTTAAAGTCCCTGCCCGTGGCCTGGCATCAACAGGGCAGACAGTCCTGTCCTCAGACGAGAGCAAGTGGGGAATGAGAACCGCCCCTAGCATAGCAGACACAGCGTTCACACACCCTGTCGCTGATGCTGGCGGAAGGCCAGAGGGCTTTAGCGCGTCAGAGCCGCTGCTGTCTGGACCGGTGGTTAATGAGTCCAAACAAAGTCACCTTCCACTGCGGCTTTTGGGGTGAGGTGACCTGGAATGTTCTTGAAGCTGAGTTTGTTATCAGCCCTCTGGAGTGCTGCAGTGTCTGCCAGAGCAGATCTGCAGTCTCCTGAGAAAGCTGACAGACAGATTTCCAGATCCTGGTCCCACTCCGGAGACGGCGGGACAGTAACGATGATGCCAGAGCTCTGAGCTCCGCACCTGCCAATCACCGGGACAAAGAACCAGCTGAGCTTGGCTGAAGAGCAGTGAGTTCCGACACAACCGACTTACATCCGGGCGCCCAGGCCCTCCCCTGCAGACAGTGTAGTCTGCAAGGCTTAGGAAGATGAGAAATGATATCTCCCCCGGGGATACCTGCCATATCAAACTGTCCCAAACCTGTGGTGGGAAGGACTACTAAAAACTAAATATGAGATTATTTTAAACGTTATGCAAATAAATAAAAATATAAAAGTTAAAATTACTTAGAAAATATTATTTATCAAAATGATTCAATTACCAATAGAAAGCCTTAATTGCCCACTTACGGAAAAATAAATAAAGAAAAATTTACAGAAATTTTCCCACAACAAAAGCACCAGCCTAAAGGGTCTCCAGGATATAAAAATTTTCAAACACCATGCATTTTCTATATAAAAAATAGAAGTGGATTTCATAATTATTTCTCTGAAGCAAATACAACATTGATTCTTAAATATAATATACAAATACCAGTGTAAAGACTCTGAAATAAATACTAGCCAGCAAATTCAACATCCGCTATGGCTTGAGAATTTTCCTTGAGAAGCTTGCATTGGGAACTATGTAATTCCCAGCGCAATATGGCTAGGAGTGAGTGTCAGTAAGGGTCTACCTTCAGGAGTGGGTCGGTGCTGTTATCTTTTTTTTTGTTTTGTTTTGTTTTGTTTTGTTTTTGTTTTTCGAGACAGGGTTTCTCTGTGGTTTTGGAGCCTGTCCTGGAACTAGCTCTGTAGACCAGGCTGGTCTCGAACTCACAGAGATCCGCCTGCCTCTGCCTCCGAGTGCTGGGATTAAAGGCGTGCGCCACCACCGCCCGGCTGGTGCTGTTATCTTGAAAAGACTGAATTCAGTCTCCCTCATTTTTCTTTTCCCTGCCTGTCTTGCCTTTCTGATTTTTTTGTCTTTGAATGAACAAAACAGAAAGGCCACCATCAGATGTAAGCTGCTTGACTTTCAACTCCCTAGTCTCTCTTCATAAACTTCTCAGCCTCTGACATTCTATTATAGTACAAGATAGACTCAGGTAACACCATTTTTAGAAAAATAATCCAAATGACCAAGGAGAACATTTATCCCAGGAATGCAAGGATGGTTCGACATCACAATAACATACACCAGATGAATTGAATCTGAAGGGACTCACGTGATCATCCCTGCTAATGCTGAAAAAAAAAACTGATAAAAATTGACGTCTATTTCTAATTGTAAAAAGACTCAGGAAACTAGAAATCTTAGCATGATAAAAGCACACAGACCTTAGTTCCAAAGCCCACCTCTCTGATACGACCACTCTCACTGGGAAGCAGGCAAGGGAACCCGCTATCCCCTCTATTGCCCGTTACTGCGCTGCACATGGGAGCCAAAGCAACCAAGTCAGTGAGAAGCATGGGATTAGAAAACATAAAGTAAAACCATGTCTATCTGCAAACAGTATAATAGTATATCTAAAAAATTTGAGAGAATCAGTGTTCAATTTAAACCAACCAATAGAAAACTAAGCTAGCTAGAAAGGTTATTAAATTAAAGCACAAATCCCAGTAATCCTTAGATATACAAAGTCTATAATAATGAATAAATCTCCACTTACATTATCAATAACAAAATGCACAGAAATACGCTTAAAAATACGCATTACTTGGAGACGGCGCACTTTTCAATGTGCACGAGAGACACAACGCAGAGCAAACAGGATAGCAGCCCTTGTTCCTGGGCAAGACTCAACACCATAAGGATGTCATTTTCCCAAAATGTATTTGTAAATACTTTAATAAAGCAAATTCTTTATGGGAGATCTGTCTATCTATCTATCTATCTATCTATCTATCTATCTATATATCTAGGTATATATAGTAAAAAAACAATCAAGTTTCCAGAAACCCTGATGTTTTATGGGAAAAGCCATGAGCTGTCTTGTACTTCCTCACATTAAATCATTCCACGGAATCTCCATAACTTAAAATGTGAAATATTGCCACCTAAATAAAAGGAGATTAGCAGACCAGGACAGAAATTCAGAAACAAGCTCAGTGCATGTGGAAATTTAGTGTATGGAGGAGGTGTTATCCTAAGTCTGTATCTGGGGCAGTGCTGGACTCCTTGACGAAATGGTGACGGACAAGCCAATAATCGGGGCATTTCTGCTATGGGTATTGGGGGGTGTCAGGAGCCATTTCCCCCCAATCATTACAGGAACCATCACCCTGGGGAGTCTGCAGAGAACCCCACACCCAATTAAGCTGTTGATAGAGAGTTATCTGTTAGCGGAACCCGCCTCACATTCCAGCTATCCAGGGAACCAGGTGTGGCAACTTGTGACTTCTGGGCTACCTGTCCGAATGTAACCTAGCCTACGTGACCAGGACCACGCGGCGAGATCCCTTGCCCTGCCCCCCATTCCTTACCATATATAAACTGTAACCCGTCCCTAATAAAAGGAGGCTTTGACAAATCTGCTTGGCCTCCTTCTTCTGTCTTAGCTCATTCCCTTCCAGGTAGCGCCCCTCCATGACTCTGGAATAACTGATTGCAGGGTGGGTTACAAACCCCTAGACTGAGTAACCCACCCAACGCAATCGACGG
>NW_026067945.1:3318229-3380639 GCF_014885135.2 Alexandromys fortis | reverse complement strand
GGAGAGGGGGGGGGAGAGATACCTTATCCCAGCTACATAAAGCAAACAAACAAACACACAGAAACTCTAGGTTCAAAGGAAGAGGAGAAGAAAACAAGCACCTTCATGAACTGGGCGTGCAGAACACCGCAATAACGAGAAAGGCTTAGTAAGTTAAACTATAAAATATTCTAAAATATTTGCATCGTTAAGCATGACTGATAATTCATTTTTTGAATGTATCTATCTTAGAGGAACTCTTTTACCCCACCCCCATCGTTAGTTTAAATCTACCCCAAAAGTGATGCTCTTCTACCTAAATAAGCCATTATACATTTTTACTTAAAAGTAGTGCGGTGGAGGGAAAGGCCGGGACATGGAAAGTGAGGGAGCGCTCCCTTTGGGTCAGTGCTGGCTTCTACTTTACCTTCTTTAGTTTCATGTGTGCTCCGCTGTGGTTTCCCTGTGCCAGGTCTGCCCTGCCCAGGAACCGGTATGTTTCTGCCACCTCAGGGCTGAAGTCACCAAATGCTCCGACTTTGGCTTCCAGGGACTCTCTCAGGATCATAGTCGCTCTCTGAGAAAAGGACAAAATGCTGTGTGGTTTAAACGTGCAAAGGAGTGCTTCGTGGTTGAAGGCGATTGCTATTGTTGCTGAGGACCCAGGTTCGGCTCTCAGCACCCACGTGATAGCTCACAACCTCTGTAACTCCATTTCCAGGGGATCCACCATTGCCCTGCTCTGGCCTCTGCAGGCATCAGACATACACAGATACACACAAAACATATACAGATATACATGAAGCAAAACACACAGAGACATGCAAAGATAGAGATAAATAAATCTTTAAAGAAGTTCAAGGACTAAGTAAGATCGGCGATTTTCCTCTCAGGAAAAATCATGAATTGATACACATTTAATGTTTTAAAGACGTGGTCTTGAGAGCTTGCACATTGTCTTCTGGTTAAACAAGAGGTAGTGACAACTTACCTGGGCAGAGGAGGTGCAAACCATGAAGACAGAAAGCAGTGTGGATTACCGTGTGCTATGGCTAGAACCCGTTCTGGCTAGCAGCACGAGCAGAGCTAGGCTGCGTGGGACCCTTCTGTGTCGGGGGCTCAGTTTATGTGTGATCTGCCTTGTCCTTCCGATGTACACAACCTTCTCTTCTGACCCAGGACAGCAGCTGAGAACTTCCCCGTTCCTATAGGCTCATCCATGGTGGAGCTGGAATCTGCTTCCCTGGCCCTTTGTAGGTCCGGGCTCTTCTCCCTCCATGCACAATACCCCTCTTGCAGAAGAGAAAACCAGGCTGTACTGTGGATCCTACTTCTGGACTTCCTGTTCTCTCAAAGGAAGCTCAGGGAGCCAAGTGAACATTCCACGGAGTATGCATGCTATCATGCGTTGCTTGCTTTGTTTATTTATTCATGCCAACATGGAATAGAAAAATCTGAGTTGGTCAGAAAACGGTATTTCCTGATTATTAATTTTTGCAGATACCAAGATGTACGGGGGTAAAATCAGAGCTTCCAACACATCCTGAAATTCTTTCCAGATCTACCACATGAAAACATAGCTATGGCCGCACAACACAAATGCCGAATTCAACAGTCAAATAGAGTCAGGACCACAGAAAGGGGTTCCCATAGCATGGCCCTGTGTGTGTGTGTGTGTGTGTGTGTGTGTGTGTGTGTGTGTGTGTATAGGGGAGGTGGCGGGACGGGGAGCCAGGCACGTCCTGATCCCGTGCCACAGACAGGCAGGCGTATGAATGAAGAACATTGTTCCTTTTTGGCAGTAACATTGGTTAGGGACTGGGGCTGGCACACTGAGGGTGGTCATGAGTAGAAATGAATTCCTTAGGCAAAACAACTGTGTAACTTGCCAAGTGTGGCTCATGAAAGAACTCAGAGGTCCAGGATCTCCAGGAAGACCTGCCTGTGCCCATCCCCTCCCAACACCAGTGAGTAAAGACTTAGAAGGAAACAACGGTTGGGCATTTGACTGTTGGGCTTTGGGAAGCCAGTCAGTGATGGAGAAAAAGGACAAGAGGTCCCTTTCCTAAATGAAGCCATTAACACTGCTGACCAGTCAGTGTAGCCTAACTGGTGGGCTGTAGGCCAAC
This sequence comes from Alexandromys fortis, assembly GCF_014885135.2. Classification (NCBI taxonomy): domain Eukaryota; kingdom Metazoa; phylum Chordata; class Mammalia; order Rodentia; family Cricetidae; genus Alexandromys; species Alexandromys fortis. Next base: position 3,378,531 of record NW_026067945.1, on the reverse strand, counting down.
GAAAGACGCTGCCTTAAAGGAGGTGGGAGGCCTTCCTGAGGATGCTATCTGAGTTTGTCCTCTGTCCTCCACATGTGTTCAATATGTGCACACACACGCACCTGCACACACATGAACATGCAGACACACATGCATTAAAATAAGAAAGCTATTATTACAAGAAATTGGGTTAGGGAGAGGAACAAAGTGAGCCTGGAAATGTCAGCAGAATCTAGACATTAGAAGGGCCATTTGCCGCAAGGCATTAAAGGTCATGGGGAACCAATGAGAACTCACTGATCAGGGGTGCTTTCAAAATCTTCACAGAGCAAACAAGTGGGAACGAAGCCCCAGGGAAAGGGAAGGTGCTAGAGAGGTCCTGACAAGAGATGGTGCCTGGTAGGAGGGCAGATGTCAAACCCCACGTGTATGAAGGACATTTGGAGGAGAATGAGGAACCTGTGAAGTCCACAGAGGACCAAGGGTCTAGGGTAGGCATCCAAGACCCTGGCAGGGCCCCCTGTCTTTGGTTGGGTGGATTCAGAAGAACAGGGAAACACTAGTGGATCTGCCTGGCAAACTGACGATGTGCAGAATAAAAGCCCATGTTCCTTAACTGAGAGAAGAGAGATGAAGGACGAGGAAAGAGCTAAGGGGAGGAGTCCCCAGACAACAAAGAAAAAGCACGCTTTATCCTCATCTTCAAGATTTGCTATGCTAGACTGAAAACACACACACACGCATACACACATACACACACGCTCGTGCATACACGTGCACGTGCGCGCGCGCGCGCGCGCGCGCACACACACACACACACCAAACCTCTACTATTCTTTCTGGAGCTGCTACGATTTACAGGGAACAGGTAAATTTTTTTTTTAATATAATATAAGCTCGGACAAGTATAAGCTCTGGTTTTGTCCCACTTTTCTCAGCCACACAGAGCATGCCTTTACAGACCAGCAGTTGAGAGAGTGAGCTGAAACCTCTGTGCTGTGTAGTTTTCCCTTAGATATGAAAATTCCATTTAATACTCAAAACAAGACACTGATGGCCACAAGCCATCCCAGCTGGAAGAACCACCTGTAGTGAGTAGGGTTTGCCCACTGAGTTCTCGAGGTCTCAATCCCTTGTGATCTATATAGTTGGGTGCGGCATTTACTTTCTCACAGTTCGGTTTCTAAGAGAAAGTATGTGGATGCTCCTTGATTTATTTATCTGGCTCTCCCCAGAGGCTAGGACAACCCTGGAGATATTAGGTGCGTGATAGATGCTTGAAGACTAAAGGCGTAGTCTTTGCACCCACGTGAATAGCTCGACAACTGTGCTCTAAATCCACTTACTTCTTTTTGTCCAGTGATTTGCAGAAAATTGCAAAATTCGTCTTGAATCAAAAGGAACTTGGCTCTTCCTGCTCCTTCGGAATCCTTCACGTGACCCATGCTTTCCTGGAAATACTGCTCGGCCATATCTGAAAAGAGCACAGAACGCTGCTTTTGAAAATAGCTCAAAGATCCGAAGCAAAGATGGAGAAAATATTCCGTGAGTGACGGTGAAAAGTTTAAAAATAAGCGCTTGGACAAGAGAAGCCAGTTCCGGAGACTCTCCTGGGCTCGTTAATCTGCTTGTTTTAGCAGAAACTATTTTCACCTCAGAAGGACGCTGGCAATTTACTTTCTTATTTTTCAGACATCTCAGTGTTCTTGGTGATACAGAACGAGTTGGGGGTGGGGACTATCCCAGGCCTAAACACACTAGAGGATTTTCATGTGGATAGATCATTATCTCTGCCTAGAAATAAGTCACTCCTCACAACTCATACAGTTTTATGGACTCTGGCTGCAATCTTGTCATATATTTCTATAACACATACACACACATAACACACAACAACAACAACAAACATAGAAAATCTGGCTGATATATTACTGAAGAAAAATCCCAACCATTCTAAACTCTTCAACACGTGGACTAATAAAACAAGAGTAGTTTGACATAAGTGGCAACCGTATGAGTGAGAGAGGGAGTCCAGCGAAGGGAACTGAACCGCAGAGCTGCAGCTGCACTTAGCCCCTGTCATTATAACAGTACCTGAGATAAATCAGCATAACATGAGGGACAGTTAACCGCGCTCACACTCTCGGAGGAGTCAGCCTGTGACCCAGCGGCTCTGCGGCTTCTGGTGATGATGTGATGGGTAACGGTGAGTGTGTCCCGATAACTAGAAGTGAGGAGAATCAGGGAGGAGCTGGGTTCCCAGCCTCACTGCCTAGAGATTCTGCCACCTGTCAATAGCGCCATAGACTATTTAACACCCTGGGGTCTTGGGAGGACATGTAGCCAAAGTAGACAAACCCTGGCAAACAGGGAGCTTACTGAAGTTAAACAGTAAAAGGAAAGGTGTCAGCTCAGGGACTCCCAAAGCCAAATTCTCCGCATGAAGGAGATTTGCTTTCCCCAGAGGGACAGAGGGCAGGGATAGAGGACAAAGGGACAAGGGGGATAGGGTAGAGGGGTGTTTCCCAGAAGGACAAAGGGCTGCCTATAGATAGAAGGGGACAGAGGTGGCACACAGGCAAATGACGACTTATAAAGAGTAGAGGGGGGAGCCCTGGGTTAGGATGAGGTATTTAATTTGAATTAGGTATGTTAATTAGGTGAGCCAAAGGGGGCTTCTGATTGTTGGACTTCAAATACTTTGATAGTTGGACCTTGGTAGTCAGCCTCAGGAGGAGGAAGTGGCCAAGTAAGGGAGCAGAACCTGGGGGCTAGCTACAGGAATGTAATCTCATGGATTTTAGCAAGGCAGAGGGTACAAGGGAGAAGGGCAAAGCCTGCCAGAGCCATGCTTGCCTTGGTCAAGCCGCCGGGGTCCCTTCAAACAGTCCACGAACTTAGTAGAAAATAGTATATTCACTCGGTGTTTGGGTTCTCCCAGCCTGAGCAGGCCCGGGGACGAGACCTGAAGTCCATTTGAATGGTCAGAAACTGAGTGAAGCTCCCTGCCCAGAGCCAACCTGGCGCTTCTAAGATGTCTCCCCTGCTGCTCATTCCTGAGGCCTCATCCTCTGAGCTATCTCAACCACAATGTTTGTATGTGACAGAAGAACACACATGTGGAAAATATAACCTGCAAAGTTGATATTGCTTGGATACATGCTTTACATTAGTTTGGAATTAAACAAATCTTAAAGAGCAAACAAGAAAGAAAACAAATACAGCCAGAGCGATGGTCTACATGTTGAGCCCCCCTCAGATTCATGTTAAAATTCTAACCTCTAAAGTGATAGCATTTCCAGGGAGTCTTTTAAAGGTGATTTGTCATGAGGATGGGAACCCTCATGAATGGGACTTGTGCCACTGTGAGTCAGACGGACAGTCACCTTGACCCTACGTAGAGAGCCAGGGGAACACAGCTGTCTGTGGACCAGAGGCAGCTCCACCTTGACCTTGAGCTTCCCAATCTCCAGGATTTTGGAAAACAATTACAAGCCACCTAATCTGTGGTGTTGCTGGAGCGGATGAACTCAGCCGAAGGCCTCTACAAATAAAAATCAGTATAACTGCACAGGTCTGAGTGGAGGCTTTTAGTCTTTCCACCCTCAGAGGGCAAAGGATATCCGAGACACAGGTTCAATACAGTGATGAACACGCTCACTAAAATGAAAAGCTTCTGTATATTAAGCAGTTGCATGCCCGTTTTCATAGTTGTAGCTGTGGGCTTCTCTCACGCCTGCTGAAAAACACATGCATCAGAAGTAGCAGACAGCCAAGATGGACACTGAGCAGACAGAAACACAATGGAAATGGACAGACTGACCCAAAAACCCAGAAGCCTCGGATGGTGTGCTGAACAGCGGTCCTGTGTAGTGCAAGCTCTGAGAACATGGCTGAATTTGCAGCAGGAGTCTTAGGGGCCGAGACATGATCCAAGCACATTCCTCCCTCCCATGAGATCTTCAGAAAGGGCAGAGGTCAACACCTGGGGAAAGAGTCTTCCAGATAGAAACAACGGCAGAAAACTTGGGTCTGGGAACAAGCCGTGGTCATCAGCAAGGTCCCTGCCACTTTCTCCTGGGCATGTTCCATCCCAGGTTCTTCAGGGGAAATCAACAGTAACTGATCTGGACATCCCTAACTTTCTCCCAGGCCAGCAGGTGCATTCCTATGGTAGTCTCCACGTTTTATGGGAGAAGGTTCTCCCAGATGGAAGACATCATCTCATTGCTGACGCCTCAAACAAAGTACGGACTCTGACACTCACTTTGATAATCTGACGACAGTGTGGGGGGCGGTGCGGCATTTACTTTATAGATAAAAGCTGAACATGAACATTCTAAGTCTGATGAGACTGGGGTTTCCTGGAGTGGAGGATACTTGATATTTTGATTTTCTAGCTAACTGGGAACCCATAAAAGAGTGTGGACCAATCCTTTGAGAGTAAAAGAGAACTGGTCGGATGGGCAGGCCTGATGGTATATGACAGTAACCCTAGCACTTCCTGTCCTTGGTCTGTTCCTGGAAGGTCTCTTAGTCGAAGAAGAAAAATAAGGCTAGGGAACAGAATGTCCCTGATGGTAGATGTCACAGGCAAGCTGACCCTGTCTGTAATGACGTGCCAGGACCCTTGTTTCACGGGACAAAGGGGGTCTCAGATATCGACACCTGTCTGTAAACCTAAAATCGTTTTATCTTTATCTGGGATAAAGGGAAACTCTTTTATTGCAAGAACCTGACTTACTCCTTCACCTTTCCACGGCCCTAATTGAACTGCAAACCATGGTTGCGTGGCTGGTCTTTGAGGAGAGAGAGCAAAGCATGCTAGTCCACAGCAGAGGAGTCGTGTCCTGACAGAGAATGTTTTCCAGGGCCAGAAGGGAGAGCAGGGGCTCCCCAGACTCATCTGGAACAAGCGATAAGAGAGTTTCCAGAGAGACAGGAAGCCATGGCCTCTGGACAGGAAGTCATCTCCCAGCGTGTTCCTGTGTTCTGTGGCACTTCTAGAATCCTCTGCAACCTGATGCCAGGAGCCTGGGCAAAGATGAAGTCATACCCTGAAACGTGGGAGCATGACTCAGCGGGTAAATCTGAGTCCTGACAGCAAAGGTAAGCCAGGACCATAAATCTCCTGTCATTCCCGAGGGTTTGGGTTGTCTGTGAGCTCCGGCAGGGGGAGGAGTGATGCTCTGGACAGAGACTTTGACTGGCCCTACAGACGGCTCCATCTGTGGACTTGAAGCCAGGTAGACTTGAGTGGAGAGGTTCATACACAGACAAAGGAGACAAAACTCTGTTCCAGGAGCCAGAAATTAGAGGGCTGCAGAGAGGCCCAATGGATGTTGGGAAGCTTAAAAAACTCTGTGTGTGTGTGTGTGTGTGTGTGTGTGTGTGTGTGTGTGTGTGTGTACGCGCGCGCGCATGCATTTATTTATAAGTGGGTATATCGCTGCCGGGCATCTGTGACTGAGGACAACTTGTAAGAGATGGTTCTGCCTTTCTACCACTTGTGTCCCTGTGGTCAAACTCAGACAATGGTGGTAACCAAACCCAGGCTTGGTGGTAAGCACTCATCCCCTCTGAGACGTCTCTCTAGCCCTGGTCAGGAACTTCTAATTAAAATAAATTCCAGTTCACCTGGGCTTCATTTGCCTGAGGCTACTCTGAGGCAGGAGGAGGGGTGGTAAGGAGAGCATCCTTCTGTGGGAGGGCTCCCCGGACAATGTGGCAATTATCTTTTGTAACAGTCTCAGAAAATAGTCTTTACACTAACTGCAAAGGCTTTAAGGACTCCAAGAAATTTAAAAAGAGGACGTCTCTAATCCTAGCCTGACCTTCACCCAGCAAACTGACTGACCCGTTGAGATCACGGTGGGCACTTCTATCCCGAGCTACCCACCTAATGGGGCCATGGCGGGTTGGGGGGAGGCCTGTGTCCCCTTACTTCTCTCACACATCTGACCCCACACAGTGGGAGGCTGGGCTGTTAAACCTGCTGTACAATCTGAGGAAGTTCATCTGTTTGGCTGAGGGCAGATATATATCAGAAAACATGGCGGCTACTTGGGAACCAGGCCAGAAGAAGCTTGCAGGCCATAAAGGTGCCGAGTGTCTTCACAGGGCTCGACAAGGGGCTCAGACCCCATGGGATCTGCTTGTGTTGGGGCTCCTCGCTACTCAGAGCTGTCCAGACTCCCCAGTTCTATCCCTCTACCACATAAGAGTGCCATGCAGAGCCACACCAACAGAGGTTAGGCATTTTGCAACCTTAGATCTCTAGCCCCTGAGTTTTGGGAAGGGTATGTGTTCTCCACAGGGATGCCTTAATAAAAAAAACCTTTTTCAAAAGCATCTGTGTATAAATAGCACATTTTTTCAGAGAGGTTCTGAACACGAATTAGATGCTGGTGACTAAAAGGATGACCCAGGCCTTGTGAATGTGACCATCACAGGCTGTGCAGTTTGGCCAGTCCAGAAATGGCACAAAGGGGCCACAGGTGTCACTCCAGACACACAGGAAAGAAGGCAGTGGGCCAGGTAGGGTTCCTGAGGTTTCTGCTCCAGGCTGGGTTCTTTTCTAGGAAAACGGTCCAGGCATCTAGGCTTGGGTGAGTGACAGACCACCCTTTCCTTCCACTGGCCCCAAGAGCTGCCGATAGAACAGCCCCTACCTGTGCTCTCGGGCTGGGTTACTTGTATCGCTAGCACTAGGGATGCGACATTCAGTGTGACCACCTCTCTGGGTGGAGGGGATGGGAAGGAGGCAGTGTGTAGTCTCCATTCTAAAGCCTTGCCCGTCTTTAATTTGCCGAATGACCTTGCACTCCAGTTCTCTATATTGAGGGTGACTTCCAGAAGTTTCTGAAAGGGGAATCCTTCAGTGTTGCCAAAACAAACAAACAAACAAACAAGCCAGTAAGAGCGCCCTTTCCTTCTCTTGGCCGCATCCATTTCTCCCTCGCTTCCCAAGGGGCTCAGAGCAGGTGTGGAAAGACATCTGCTTGTGTTGCTCACAGGCAGGCAAACGCAGGTTGGTCGGCATTCTTATAAGCTATGAGCCCTGAGTAGAGCGGTGGGGGTGAGGAAGGGTCTCTCAGAGCACACGGGGCTCTGGGTATGGGAGGACTGGGGAGGAAAAGGAGATCAAGAGCGGCAACATCAGGATGAAGGGACATAGAAAGTCACCAGAGGTGGTGTCTCTAGATTCCTGCCAGCAGGGCTATACCACATCACAGCTCCACCATGGCTGCCTCAGGGGAAGGACTGGAGGAAGCAGCTGAGGAGGGCCACAGGAAGGTGAAGGTTTAGGACAGTGGCTGCTCCCTGGGGCCGTGTTACCTGCCAGGAGCCCCCAGGCTCCAACAGCAACAAATGCCTGGGGCCACCTGACTTCTGGTCTCTCAGGACACTCAGGGTTCAAGGAGCAGAGGAAGGGTGGGGTGTGCCCAGGGCAAGCAGAGCAGGGAGGACACAGGAGGAGGAGTTGAGGAAAAGAGGAGGCATAGAAGGTCAAGGAGACCAGTAATTACTTTAAAAGAGAAAAAGCTTCAGAAACACCTTTTTTAAAAAATTTCTACCTATGCAAAATGTAGGGAGAGGCTAGGAGCAGTGGGGGAGACAGGAAATATATGTATTTGTATAGAAGAAATTGTACACAGGGAATCCAGTTACTCAGAAATCCCTGTCCCTAGGCTCCAACAGGGCAGACACCATTCCTTCAGCTGTCTTGGGACTCAGAAGAACTCCTCAGCCTGCTGGCGCCCAGGACCATATGGGGCCATTTCCAAACAAGGCTGCCTGCACGGAGCAGGCCCTGAAGCACGAAGGTTTACACTGAAATGTACTTGGCCGGGGACCATTTCATCTTAATATCCTTAAGGAGAAGCGTTATAAACACAAGGCCAAGGCCCTGGACACTTAGCAGGGTTGGGAGAGCTGTTAATACCAAGTTTGTCTAAGGCTGCTCTGGGAAGCTGGCCAGGCCCAGGTTAGTGACATTCCACCAGCCTGAATTGGGAATCTTCACGCAAGCACAAGCCTCCCAGACTTCTAGGGCAGTTTTGTCTGCGCGAGGAATGCAGGATGGCGCGGAGCAAAGGCACCAGCTCCGGCATGTGGCCCGAAACCCTTACGTCTGGGCCAGTGGCATCGCTTTTTAGCAGACAGTGCCTTCAATGGACATCCAGTAGAAAGCAGGAGCAGACGGGCAAGACGGGGAAAATCCTCAAATGGGAAATTAGGCTTTTTAAAGATTCTGTTGTTACATTTGTGTTTTTTTCTTTTTTTCCTCCAAAAACAAAAGCAAAGTCAAAAGTCTATGTGAGGTACAAACAGGTTTAAATATAAAAGATAAAAGGCCAGATTGCCCCGTGATACTCTGAAAGACACGCAGGTTTGTTTCTGGAGGATCTGGCTAGGACTTGGGGGGCCCAGAAGTGATCACAGTCCAGGTCAGAAAGTCCTGGGTGGGTGAGAGCAGGGGCAGGGATGGGGTGGAGACTGGGATAGACGCTCTATAACTTCCCAGCAGTCCTCCTCCCTTTTTCCTGCAGGGGGCAGCAGAGGCCTGGACAGTCCTCAGCCCCCGGTGGGAGTCTCACAGCCTTGCCTTGGTAGCTTCCTCTATGTGAGGGGACATCAGAGAGATAACAGGCACGCGGGGGACTGTGCTTGCTTGGTCTCCAGCTGTATTCCCTGCCTGCTGTGTCTGTCCTGTTCCTGCTTTCAGAGGGAAGTTGAACCCCTGGGCCCCCGTCAGGCTGTTCTTGTTCGGCCCGTGCACAGCACACTTGCAGCATCAACAGGCACAAGCTACGACAAAGCCTGGGTCTCCATGCGCTGGCTAGGCCACTTGGTTTCCGTCTTGTCTTCATCTGCCACCGAGGGAACAAAGGCTCTGACAACAGCAGGCTTCAACAGTTGGGATAATTGCGGGGGGCGGGGTGGTTCCTCCACACAGGTACTCATTTCTGATTTACTTGGGCCATGGAAGAGTTTGTTTGCTTTACACAGCTCTTTTGAGGTCCACACTGCTACTGGACAACGGGCGTGGCATGTCCTCCTACTCCATGGGCTTCTCTGCCAGCATCCTCACTTAGCATGTCCTTAGCTTAGCTTTAGTAGCCAAATTGCCCATCAAATCGCCACTATTATCATCAGGGTGATAGCGGTCCTCTGATTGGCAGGTGCTGAATCTGAAGGGGACCAATCAAGGAGCAGCCCTCAGGCTCATCTGGACTTGGTGCCGAAAGAGGGACAGCGACAGACAGAGAGGAGCTTCTCCCGGCCGAGAGAACGTTCTGGTAGGAAGAACTGGCTGTGGGAGCATCTTTGAAACGCTGGAGGTGACGGGTCGCGCTTCTAGGGCTGTGGAAGGTACAGACAGCGGTCGGAGAAAGCGCAGTGGCTGCGCACAGTTCTCACGCTGCTGCAGCTGCCACCGCTGTTTCCTGTGTCCTGGAGTCACTTCTCCCTGTCCTGGCTCCAGCCCCGCCCGCTCTCCAGCCATTCCACTCCTCATACACCTCGTACACCTCGCGGAGCTCTTTGGATGCCCATCAGGAAGTGTTCTCTCTGGTCAGCCCCAGGGGCTGAGGGTAGACCTTGTACAGGCTTCTGGGTTCTGGTCCTTCCCAGAGGCTCTCTACATCCTAGTCTTCAGGCTGCCCTCACTCATCCAAGGCCCCATGTTTGCTCCAAACTCCACAGACTCTTGCACGGAGGTAGGGAAAGAAAGGGGGAAGGTATAGGGCTAGTCCTTACGTATAACAAATGATAAAAAGCATCTGGGGATGACGCTCTGGGCGCAGACCTTGATATTCAATGGCTTGGGAAAAAATCACGTTTTCTCTTGACTAAGAATCTTCATCTAAAACTGGAGCTAAGTAAAACAAGGCCAGTGTGTCTGATGCCCGGATGAGTCATTTAGTACACACATCAACTACACCATGGAGGTGCTACTATCACCCCCACTTTGTAAGGGAGGCAAACCCAGCTGTATATATACATATATATATATGTATGTATATATGTGTGTGTGTGTGTGTGTGTAGAGTTTACACACACACACAAACAACTCAATTTGGATTATCACCAATTCTATAAAGGGCAAAGCAGATGGGTCTAACAGCGCTTTGGAATAATACCCTCTTTGTGCACAATTTCTGTTGGTCATCATTCACTTCTTATAGTCAGCAAGGGAGTCCACTGTGTATTGGGTGGGGCTCAGAACCAGAATAGCCTCCAGGCAAAAGGACCCGTTCGTTTTTAGCTTTTGCCTCTTCCATCTGTTAGTTAGGGTCATCTCTCAGAAGAGACCATTGTCTTCCTCTACCTCTACCCATTTTAAATTCACTTGGCTCTTCCTTCCATCTCTGCTCGGGCTCTTCCAGGTCTGCTGGGTGAGCCAGGCATGTGGAAAGAAGAGGGTAACCTACAGAACCCTGCACCAGCTCCTGCACAGACCAAGTCCCTGCGTGTCTACCATCTTTTTGAACCAGGTTGCTCCTTGGGGCTTCCCCTTCACTTCCTAAGTCGGGCCTGTTACCCTGACTCCTGCTTCCTGAACTGACTCCACACTCTTCCAACACTAACTTCTGTCATCCTGGAATCAATGTTAGTCACGATGATTTCTATCTGATATCTTGAAATATACCTGTATTCTGTGTAGGCTACACACCATTTCTGAATAGCTTGGTCCCACCAAGATCACTAGAATGTTTCCTGTCGCACACAGGAGGCCAGGATGGTGGAGCGGAGAATCACCAAATCCCATGTTCTAACTCTCCTGCCAAGATAAGAAACTGCATACTGAGCGGCTGTAGCAAGCTGCGTGGTATCACACCTGATGGAGATGTATAATCAACTGAGATGGCTAAGGCCTGACCCATGCTATGATCACGCAATGATTATCAGCTGCCTGCATATGCGTGAACCTATGGACAGTGCCCACCTGGCAGTTCGGGGTTGGCAGCCCATGCCTTCTTAAGGGCCGGGAGAGCTTTGCCCAGGGAGAGAGGGTAGAAAAAGAGGGAAAGAGAGAAGGAGAAGGAGAAAGATTATTGTAAATAAAGTCCTGAAAACTGCTGCAAGAAGAGCTCCGGGTGTTGCGTTTTTCCTTGCGGGATGAGGGTGGACGTGACAAGCGGCAGCTTCCTTTTGAAATCCTGACACTGTACATTTTACCCAGGCTGAAAGCCCTGCCAAGCGAGTTTGGAGTTCAGAGCTGTTGCCCCATAGCTCAACAGTAGTCACCTTGGAAAAGCAGAGATGTCCCTATCGGCTGCCTGTGCATGAATTCCCATTGTTCATAGTGGTGTTTTGGATGAAGGGTGACCCTCTGAAAGGTTAAAGGACAGATTGAGGAAAGCCCAGGGAAGCTGCACAGCAGCTGAGTCACAGGGCAGAGGGTTCACGCCACAGCCTCACCCACCAGTGACACACGCCCAAGCCGCTTGTGTAGGAGGGAGGGGGTCTGTTCTCACCGTAGTTCTCGTGCCTCCCAGAAGCAACAGCAGCCCGGGCAACAAAGTGTGCAGAGTCTGCAGCCTCCTCTGGGGAGGGATTTTTACTCAGGACGATGAGATGTGCCTGTCACCACAGAGAGAAAGAAACAAGGTGTTTACTTGCTTGGCAGCAGCAATGGGAAACCATCCTAGCAGTGATAAGCAGGAAGCCAAGGAACTTTCCAGCACGCTGGAAGGGATGATTGATGAAGAAGTGCAATTGACTTTTGGGAATTTGAAACGCATTGGGTGGAGGCCAGAACCCTGGATGCAGAATTCACTTGGCTGGAAAACGCAGGTGGAGGCAATCTCCGAAATAAATCCTTTAAAAGCTTATGGTCATTTGACTCAGCAAAGATGACCAAGGTGCGGGGGTGGGGGAGGGGAAGTGAAAATTTCTATTGAGGTGCACAGGAAGCAGGCAAGCCCAGCTCCTGGCCTATTGTTCAGCCACAGTGTTGAGCTTCCTGCAGAGGAGCAGCCTGCTCTCGGTACCCCAAGCCCCCCTGACTGCACCCTCTGCAAGAGGCCCACGGGGAGCTAGCTGCTCAGTTCCTTTGTAATAAAGTTAAATTTAAAACAGCTCAATAGAAAAAAATGGTATTGTATAAACACAATAAAAAAATCTTTTCAAATAAAATCTCAAATATAACCCTTCAAAGAAAACGTTACTAATCATCTCCCTGTCGACATTTCAAATCAGAAAAATAAAATTGGGCCAGAGAGATTGCTCAGTGGTTAAGAGCACATACTGTTCTTGCAGAGGACCAGAGTTCGATTCCCAGCACAGACATCAGGCATCACAGGCGAACTCACACGTAGATACACACACACTTATGCAGGAAGGAGAGCAGAGATCTGTTCTCACCTGTGTGTTTTGCACAGAGACGCACACACACAAATAAGTAACAATTAAAATTTAAAAAGACCGTAAGTAATTTGTTCACATCCCTCCAATAATCACTTGAAGAATACCTACTGGGCAAGCTGTGGACAGTCATGGAAAGCTGGGCTAAATGATCTGATATGATGTGCTCATTCAGGACGGTGGGCAGCTTGGGGCTACTGCCAAAGAGCGCATGCCCGTTACTTTTCTTACTCTTTTTTTTTTTTTAGATTTATTTATTTATTATGTATACAACATTCTGCCTCCATGTATGCCCACATGCCAGAGGAGGGCGTCAGATCTCATTACAGATGGTTGTGAGCCACCATGTGGTTGCTGGGAATTGAACTCAGGACCTCTGGAAGAGCAGCCAGTGCTCTTAAACACTGAGCCACCCCTCCAGCCCACTTTTCTTACTCTTATGAGAAAACAACGGACATAAACAGCTTACCCTAGCTCACGGGACAGTGGATATGTCACGATGGGAGGGATGGTGACAGGAGCACCAGCCTATTGGTCACCCTGTGCTTCCGTTATGAAGAAAGAAGGGTGCTGGTACTCCTCGGGCTTTCTCCTTTCCTCTTTTTCTCGGCCTGGGACCCTACTGGGTGCGAGGAGCCAACCACTTGAGGATGGGTCTCCTGCTCTCTCTGCTTCCTCTCTGGAGACATGAGACCCCCTCATAGACATGCCCAGAGGTGTATCTGTTAGGAGTCTAAATCCAGCCATGTTAGCAATGAAGATTAAACCCCATGGAGCAACACAGAGAGGAAAACGCTAGGCTGGGCAGGCAGAATGTGACAACAAGCACTAAGATTTAAGCTGTACTTTAGTTCCCAGGTGTAATGCAACACTTACTTTGAGGATACTTTCGATGATCTTCAATTTACATATGAAAACTGAGAGTGCTGACTGGGTCTGGAATATTCCCCAGAGGTGCCTGTGTTAAAGGCGTGGTTCCCAGCTGGGTGCTCTGGGGTGTGCTGTGTTAAAGAAGCAGGGCCCGGTGGGAGATTTGGGGCCATTAGAAGTGTGTTCTGAGAGAGGATTATGGGACTCTAGGGTCTTCCTTGGTTTTTCTGGCCACCATGAAGTGAGCATCATGAACTCCAACCTTCAAAACGGTGACCCACATAAACTTATCTTCCTGTTTGGGTGGGCAGTCTTCAGTGGGGGTTACAATACTGGAACACTGACAGGGTAAATGGTTCAGATATCTCACAGTAAAGAGTGGAGGTAAGCTCTGGCTTCGATATGCAGGCTTCAAATTCTGCTTTTGTACCATGTCCTGAATGTTGCTATTCATCCATCAGCCACGGCGTGAGACAAGGCCAACTGTTGCCAGCACATGGGTGGGAGCCATGGCTTAAGAGAGCTCTGAAATCATCCCAGTAGGGTCTTCTGGTCTGCACCAAGCAGCACTCCCATCTCTGAATGTGTCTCTAAGATTACAGTCAAGGAGAGGTAGTACTGCATTGCTATGCTGCCTCATTTGTTAAAATCCGAGCAGCCAAAGCTTGGGCTTGCTTGCCCCAGCCACCCCTGCTGGCATTGTTGGAAGACTCAGAGTTCTTAAGCAGAAAGACTTGGATATAAAACAACCTTGCTCACTACTAGAATTCTTGTGAAAGAATTGAACAAGGGAACTGAGGAAGCCCCAGAGTAGTCACTAGTTTCAAATTGGCACCAAAAAACTGTTCTTAAACTCTGATTTGCAATACTGAAATAATAGCAATTTCAAAACACAGTTTCATGGACTGCCATTCAGACCACAGGGCTGAAGGGTGGAATCAAGTTATCAAGGGTTTGGTGTTTGCAGAAAGAAAAGAAAGAGTAAAAATGCCCCCCAAAGAAAAAAAACCATGTAGGCAGACTTGTGCGTCCCCCTGGCTATTCACCCCCATGGCCCACTGCTAGAGAGGCCTCTGCAGGATGCTCAGGAAGGCTTTCCGGGGCTCTTTACAGAGATTCGACACACCAACATCTGCTGTTTCTGACTGAACAAAACTCAGATTCCAAAGTTTCTGTTTCCTTTCTATTGCTGTCACAAAGCAGGGAACGGTAATAAATTTGCCTATCAAAATTATTTTCAAATGAATAATTACATGTTCTGAAAGGATCACAAGTTGCTTCTTGCCTGGAGGCTGAAAGTGACACCTTCCAGTAGCAAAAGAACAACAACACTAAACACCCACTTACAGTAGCAAGAAAACGGGTCCCAAAGGCTCAAGGCACAGTGGTTCTCAACCTCCTGATGCTGTGACCCTTTAATACAGTTCCTCACGTTGTGGTAACCCCCAACCATAAAATTATCTTCTTTAGTACTTCATAACTGTAATTTTGCTACTGTTGTGAATCACAATGTAATTATATGAAACTCAGGATATCTGATACGCGCCCTCTGTGACGGGGTCCTCTGACCTCACTGGGGTGGCCAGCCACAGATTGAGAAACACTGGCTTAGGAGCTCTGAATTCATCACACGACTGTCCTGACCGCAACGCTTTCCTGCGTGAGAGGCTGATACTGTACAAGCAAACACTGATCATATAGTTCATAAATTCAGTTTCTGGTCGAATTTATTACTTAGTGTTCAGGAAGCTTTTTAAAATCACATGCGGGAGGGAGGAAGGAGTGGTGCGGAACACCCAGGGTGTTTAAAATGTGTCAAATTAGCATCTCATTTATTCAGTAAAAATTCCATTCATTTTGGCTTAGTTTAATTTATTCCTATTTGGCTTAGTGTTATTTTAATTTTGAAGTGCTTTCTACTTGCCAGATATTGTGCTAACACTAATTCACACACAAAAATATCAAGCTGGTTTCAGTTCGAAAGGAGATCACAGATGAACCACAAAAATGTAGGGTGCCTGGATTGTGGAGTCATACAGACACGACTTACTATGTTTTTGCACTTAGCTAACTTCCTCTCTGTGTCCCAACTTTTATAATTTTTAGTGGATATTGAAGGGCGAGAAAAAGATGGCATCTGTGTACAGGTTAACCAATAGGATGATCTTGTGCTTGGGTGTCCAGTCTCAAGGCCAAGGTCTTTACTATTTATACCATAAGAACAAAGAAGGGACATTCTCTGTGAGTGGAAAGATGAGTGGTGAGTAAAGGCCAGTGACTCTCAGCACTCTGGTGACCTGTCCACCCTGCTCTCCTTCCGTGCCCCAGTGACCCACAGGGAAGATCCAGGGAGTCCTCCCTACTACTCTCCTCCCACAGTCCAGGCTCGGTGACTGTCAGTCAGAGAACTGTGATCCCATACTGCCTCCTCTCTGGGATGCAGGGCTGGATTAAACAGCACAGAGAACACAGAATGGACTAGAGAAAACACATTAAAGCAACAAATGTCTCTACTCACATTGTGCCTCTCTGGCATTTGACAGACACACTTTCCTCTCTGTGCAATCTTTGCTCGACTGCCCAGGTTCTGTTTGCGCCCATGAAGGCAGCATTAGTTGCTCACTGCAGGTCCAGGAGCTGTGGCTCTACCGCATCGAGATAGCTTCTAGTGCTCTGCTCAGCTGCCCCGCGTGCCCTCTGAGTGTCCACCGTCTATCACGAAACCTTCACTTCCATAGAAGCTTAATCTGAGACGGTGAAAATGGGGATCTTTCTATGCATCCATTAGTAGGGAAGCAGATGTAGTTTGGTTTATTTGTACAATAATTTATCACTTCGGATATATATTAACCTGGCTACAGTTCGGAAACACAAACAAGCAAACTTGCAAAGAAATGAAGACATCAAAGCCCCAGTGATCTTCAGGCCTCAGTACCATCCATGGGAGTGGCACTTCTCCTGCTGAAGCAGGTGGAGCAGCCTGGACGCCTACTCCCCTGCATCCCCAACCCCCACACTTCCTCTTCCACCTGGCTCCTTGGGATGTGAAGGGTAGCTGACAAGGCCTGAGAAGGACAGGAACATGAAAAGCAACTTACAAGGCTGGCGGTTTTGCAGTCCTGTGGAACTGGAGCACAGCCGCAACTTTAGAACAATGCTAAGTAAAGGAGCGCATCCACAGCCCTGATGCTGTGAGTGAGAGACTGGAGGGCAAGGAAACGGTGACCATGACGATGACAAGAGTCCCGCTCGCCTCTACTGGTTTCCACAGAGCTCAGGCATTGGACCCCACTGGTACTCTATAGGGGCTACCACAGCAACTCCTTCATCCTCCCCAGGGTGGGGTTCCCCCTTATGTCTCCGGTCTATCTGTCTGTCTGTCTGTCCGCCCTTCTGTCTGTCTGTCCATCTATCTTTATCTATCTATCTATCTATCTATCTATCTATCTATCTATCTATCTATGTTCCTCAGTATCCTATAGTGATATCCTTACCAGCTGTCATCCTAAAATTGAGGCAGAATGCTAAATATCCTCAAATTGGACTTTTAAAATCAACTGGGTTAAGAAAACAACGACAAAAAACCAAATAGCCTTTAGTCTCTCACACTAACCAAGAGCATTTGTTGAAAAGAAAAAAACTCACTCAGGGGAGCAGCCATGGCCGTCTTCCTCAGTCCCTGTCAAATAACAGAGTGGGTATTCGTTCTAGTATCTCAGGTGCATTTCTGGAGGAAACCATGGAGTCCTCCGCTCAGATCCGTCTCCCAACCAGAGCAACCAGAGCCAGGGCTGGCAGACTCTTATCTAAGTGGGCCTGATGCCTTGCATCTGTAAAATGTGCGGTATTCCCTGAGGAGGAAACTCATTGGCTAGTAAAAAAAGATAACAGTATTTCTACTTATGCAGAAATACTCAGACACAGGGTACCTGGGTGACTGGAGATAGATTTTTGTCTCCTCCATTTTGTCAGAGGGAAGTCTTCTGCTACAGCTAAGTGCAGAGGGAGTATACACATAGCCCAGGGTACCTTTGTGGACTTAGAATACTTTCACCTAGACAATAAAAACATACAAGGGGGTTGGTAACAAAGTCTCAACTTAGCAATAAACAGCCAGGGTCTCTTTGTAAAGCAAAGGCAAAAACCAGGGAGAGACTGGGGAAGGAAGGGGACCAATTATGGGCAGGTACTTATTCTGCCAAGTATGGTCTAATCAGATTATACACTATTTTGTTTAATCCCAAAGGACCAGTGACAGATGCTGTCTCCTCTTACAAGCAAGGAAGTAAAAAGCATCAGGGTCACACGGTGGGTCAGCCCAGAGCACAGAGTCAGCCTAAGTCCGACAACACTCAACTGCATGCTGTATTGGCCCAAATCGTTATCAAACCACCAAGCTCACAGAAAGAAGACGTTCTTATCAGTGTAATGGACAACTATTTAAGGGTCAGTAAAAGGGGCTGCTAAGTGTTGGACTCTGCCAAGAAATAAAGGAAAGTGGCCAGGCTGTGGTGAGGTACCACCATGTGGATACCCAGGCTGCTTCTGAGAACTGTGGAGGCAGGGAAGAAATGGGGACGTGAGGGTGGAACAGACACCCCTGTGTCTTCCAGCTCAGGCCCATTCATCGCCGTGTCCCTGCGTCCCTGAGGCATGAGCTTTTCTGTGCTTATTTACAACTGACCAGCTTTCAGCCTCAGCCCCACCACAGATGGCCATTCCATCTTCGGCTTCTGCGGTGACATCCTTATGCAAGATAGATCAGATTACAGTGCAAGGTGGCCTCCAGCCTCTGTCCAGTAGGGAAGCCTCTCCTGAGGGGCTGGGGCTGCTGGAGAGGCCTGGCCAAGCAAAAGATGGTCCTGGGAAATCCCCTGGGGGGGAGGGGAAGGGGAATCAGATGAGCGGAAAGTCACTAGGGGTAGACATCTAAAAACGGAGGCCCTGGGCTAGGCCCATTTCTTTTAATAGTCACAGAGAGTCCTTCGTGGCTTTCCTCCAGAAGTCAATTTTATCTCTCCAAAGGGCTTTGGGAGAAGTCCTGCTGTTTATAAGGATTAGCACAAAAATAGACATGTCAAGGGTTTATATTTTCTTCTGCTTGCAAGTACAAGCTTTCTTAAAACTTAACTAGATTTTTAAACATATATAGTCTTTTAAAAACCTTAAAATCTTAAGTGATGGAAAAAGACACAAACTAAAGCAAAACAAAACAACAAAATCTGTTTACGTGCTTCACCCTTCCTCCCGCTCCTACAGTCAGTCACTATGAACACACACACACACACACACACACACACAGGCACACACGCACTCAGTAAACACACCAAATGCACAAAGGCGCCATCACAGCGTGGGCTTGCCCCTCTTGTCCGGTCTGCAGGCGGGCAGGTAAACAGCTATCTTTAATGACGACTGAGGTTGAGGATGAGTTTTAAATGGCCTCTTCCCATTTGATCTCTTTTCTGTAAACTGCTTTTGCCCTTCGTCCACGTGTCTAGGAGTTAGCGCTTTCATCTACACTGTGTAAGACCCTTTCTACATTTTCCCTTTGACCGTCTTTTCATTATAGAAACTGTCGCTCAGTAGCACTCTTCCGTTTTTCCACGCTGTCAAATCTCCCCGTCTCCCCATCTTCTCTTCACTCTGTCACCCAATCTATACCATCGGCAAACATGCAAACGGACGACGTTCGAGCAGTGTCAACCCTGGGCACCGCTGGCAGAACCTGTCACCATTCCGACAGGAAGGAAGACTCCTGAAGAGACTTCTGAGCCCCTCCCTTTGGCTAGCAGACAACTGAAACAATGGACTTGCCCAAGACTCTCACGCGGCAAGAAGGAAAAGGGAAGAGCTTTGGTGCCAGCCAGAGGGGATCTTGTCTCTTGGAAAGAGATTTACAAGTTGTCGGGCATCGTTGCCGGAGACTGGAGCCAAGGCAGTGCCGATGGGCAGGACACAGCGTGGCCAGGCCGCTTCGTGATGCAGACTCCTCCCCTCCCAATTGAACCCGACCCCCATTTCAGGCAGGGGTGTCACTGGACCCCTGTTCCTTTTCTGTGTAGCCACACTGATCATGTCTCCTTTTCTGCTTTTCACCGTTGCTTTTGACTGAACTGCTGAGCACAGATGGGTAGCTGACCTCAGCCTGCCGGGGGCTGTCAGGGGGCTGACTCTGACAGGCGTTACTTAAGAGCAACGTCTTCCCTTTTATGGCACCTACATTTATGTCACACTTAGAATTTTTCGTAAAGGATAAAACCTTTGCTAGCTTTTCAGAGAATTGAAAAAAAAATTAAAAGTGCCTTATTCAGATGATTTCGAATAAATGAATTATACTCGTGGTCAATCCACAGCAGATGCCCAGCTGATGAGGAAGAAGTGCTGCTGCCCACAGACGGTCCTGAGGTAGGTGGAGGTGGAAGCCTCCAGCTGTCGGCGCCCTTGGCCGACACAGGTGGGGACCGAAGCCGCATCATCCAGCCCCACGGACAAATGTTCTGATTTCATGGGGCTTTGCAAACCAAAGTCTCCTACTTTCGTGACTGAGCAGCTCTGGAAACTGAACGGGAGAAATATGCCTCTCAAGTGTCAGAGTCAAAACATCAGTTCCAGCCAGCGCGGCCACAGTCTTCATGCCCTGCAAACAAACCAAAAGCAGCTGCACCCACAGCAATCAAGTGTTGTGATTTTTTTCCCCCTTAGATAAGAAAATAAGGTGTGATTGCCAAACTCTGTCAGTGAGGAGTTTCGCAAAATGGAGCATTTGCTTGGTCTTCCATAGCCCTGGCAGGTGAGCCGCACTCTTTTTAAGTTCCTGGAACTTTCCTTGTGGAGTGGCTCGGCAGGATTTCCTTCACTCTTCCCATCTTAATGGGCTACTTCTTAAAATACTGTGGAACTTTCCTGCATTCTACTGAAAATAAAACGTTTTTCTCTCTGCGTGTGTTCCTCTCACTCCAAAGGAATGAGGAAAGAAAACCAGCTGGGAAGAGAACAGAACCTCTTTGTGTGTATTTAATAAATGCCGGTTACGCGTGGTTTCCTTGGAGACCTGTGACCACTTCGTTCCTTTCCATACCTCAGGTAAATCTCCTCAAGAAAAGGGGAACAGTGATAAGTGTTTAATAATTACTATTAATAAGGAGAAGTAACTCACCCTGGCAGCAGGCCCGAGAGCTCACACAGCACTTGGTGTTCTGAAACCCGGAGCAGTTCTGTGACGCCGCCGAGAGCGCCTTTGTGGATTTGCTGTGAAGGGGCCCGGTGACTAGTCTATAATCAAAGAGCTTGGAAACTGAAGGGAGTCTGGACTCCAAGCCTGATTTTCTGACTTCAAATTCAATGTTATTTTCTATTTGCCAAGTCTCTCTTTATTTAAAATACTCTTTAATCTTTACTAACCTTAAAAGTAAACAGAAGTAATAGTTAACTATCAAACTTGCCAAGTATTCTAAAAGCAAGTAACTTCCTCTAGAACCCAGGTAGAGAGAAACTCTTCTAACTCAGATTCAAAATCCAAATGCAACAGAAGATAGAAATTTGAACATACAGAGACAAATGAATTAGAAAAACGTCACCAATAAGCTCGGCAAGGTTGTGATACACAAGACGGATGGACATTAAAAAGCATGCATTTCTCTATCAGTGACTACTGGGGGCCAGTAAGCGGGGGAAGGAGAACTGTGGTTGGAATGCAAAATGAAACTTAAAAAAATAAAAGAATTTTAAATACTATTAAAAAACATAGGTGACAAGATGTGTTGGTGAGGACACAGAGGAGGGGCAACCCTCATATTGGAGCACCTCGTTGGTAGGAGTAGAAAACACTGAGGTCGCTTTGGAAAACAGCCTAGTGGCTCCTCTGACTCAGTGGTTATTCCCAGTCTTACACTCAAGAGAAACCAAAGTGTATGTCTGTATGACACTTGAAATATAAATGCTTAGACAACATTAATGATAACAGCCCCAAAGCACAAACAACCCAGTTGTCTATCAAATGGTAAGCTGATACAAATCTAGTATATCTAGACAGTAAATCACATGACAATGACTAAAGTGAAGATGCTAGACATGAACAAACCATGGTTATGGTAAGTCAGACACAAGAGGCCATATATTGTCAGACTGTTTCTATGAAATGTCCAGAACAGGCAAAACCACACAGAGAGTAAACAGATGGTTTCTAGGAGGAAGAAATGGAAGATTAACACTAATGGCTGCAGTAATCTCGAAAACTCTACAAAACTAGATAGTGGCTGTAAAAATTTGTAAATGTAAACACCACTAAATTGTATACTTTAAGAGAATAACTTTAATGCTGTACAAATATATGATCTCAATAAAAATATGAGCAAAATTTAAAAACAAATGACAACTTGGGTGAAAATATTTACAACATATATTATGGATACCGGGATCAATATTGTAATATGTAAAGAGCCTTTAATAGATATGAAAGGCTAGATCAAAAATCCTGTTTATAAATTGTCAAGTGATATAAGTCACACAAAACGACAGTTCACAGAAAGAATTAGAGTGCCTTTAACATATGAAAAGATATTCCACTCCAGTTTTAAAAATAGAAATGCAAATTTAAGCTATATTGAAATGTCATTTCTCACCCATCAGATTGGAACTAACTGGAAAGCCTGACAATACACTTTGTTGAAGCAGGCTATGGGGAAACTGGGATTCTTATACAAGGCCTAGAAACACCAACGGCGTGGGCCCCTGAAAGGCGACTCTGAAGAATAGCACAACTAAAGAGGAGAGAAAAATAGCAATCCATTTTGCAATAATATACAACCACCAAAACATCCTGGACTTAATCTAGGGGCCTCACTCTGTGGTGCTTTGAATGAGAAGGGCCCCAAAGGCCCGTCTGTTTGACACTCAGTTTGGGAAAGGATTAGGAGGTGTGGCCTTGTTGGAGGAAGTGTGTCACTGGGGGTGGGCTTTAAGGTTTCAAAAGCCAATGCCATTCCCAGTTATGTCTCTCTGTCACATGCTTGATATGTATGTGTTACTGACTTAGTGGGGATAAGTGAGGGCTACTCCTAACAGCAGGTGGCAACTGATAAAGGCAGTAGCAATGATAAAACAGAAAAGCAGTGTTCTACGACTATCAATGTTAAGAGTGTATTAGGAAAGACCTATCAATAGATGTTAGACCTAGGGAGATATTTGACAGAGAGCAGACTATAGAAAGCTAACTAGGGGAAAGAGAGAAAACAGTTACTGCACAGTGGGGAAACTATGTAACAACACAGCAGGGTGATGAAGTCATCCATCTAGACAGATGCGCACTGTCCGAGTCTGTCCTTGGCCCCTCCAAGGCATCCCTTTGACCATGTGCATATATACACGAGCGTGTGTTTATAAGGATTTCCATATAAACAGACAGGGAAACAAACATAGGAAGTACTATAAATGGTGACTACGGGTCTCACAGACAAGAGGCACCAGCAAATTCATTTCCCACTCATGTAGCGCCAAGGTTTCCTGAGAGTGAAAAACCCTGACATTCTGCAGTCACGTACGTATGGGATTCCCTGACCTGGTTCATACTCTGAGACACGTGCATTTCTGTAAGTCAGTGGTTACTCCAGTGCCTCACAGATTATTAGGTTTCCCTTCTCAAGTAAAAAAATCCACACTGGCATGTCTACCACACTGTAAAACAATGTAACCAACTGCTCAGCTTTAACTAGCATATCTCGGTTGTATTTAAGCACACAAGCCTTTTCTAGAAAGACCCAGGAACGCCGGGGTGCACTAGCACACTGTGGAATGTGGCTTGGTGATACTTCTCTAAACTGAACTCAAATCTTTGCATGCACACTGCCAACACCAGGCCTTGTAGAAGCCACTCTCCTCCCAGTGAATTTTGCCACAAGTTGTGGCCCTTGCTGAATTAATCTGAGCGTGGTATCACTTGATAGATTTCTTTTGAGTTTTAGAAATCAGTCAACAAAGGAAAGAAAGTCAATGCTTTGCATGAAAAAGTTTAAGGAATAATATCTGAAAAGCAACTTATGAACTCTATGACATGAATACGCTAAAGAAAAACTTCACACGATCATATCAGGCTCAGGCAGGGAAAGAGGAATCAGAAGGGCAGGGAGGACTGTTATGGCAGCTAAGCTGCTCTGTATGGTTCTACCCTCTCAGGGCCCATGGCCCCAACATAAAAACCATTTTTCCCTAACTGGACCAATACGGAGGCACGGGGAATAATGAGACACAGTTCACACAGCAATATCGGAAGAACATCTCAGGCTTCATCCATTCCTGAAGATTTACCCGCGTTTATTAGTCAAACACCTTTTATCCCCCAGGTAAACCAAGGTGGAAACTCATTGATATTCTCTTTCCGGGGGACATGGGACTACAGAAACACCTGCAACTTAAGTCACCAGCTTGGAATCAACATCTCTCCCCAGGTGATCTATATATTAACAAAAGAGAAGGAGCCATACATTCTGAGTCTTTGTTAGGTGGCTAGCTTGTCTGGCAGGATTGCAGCTGCTAGTGCCCAAAGCATGTAAACCAGTTCCTTAAAAACTCCTTCTCTCTCCCTCACTCTCCCCCCCTCCCTTCTTTGCCATACATTCTATTTGCAGTAAATGTACATAGTCTATGTTTTTTTTGAGAACCCCAAATGACGCACATGCCAAGGAGTCTCACAATGACAAGTGGAATGACAGCTTCCAATGCACCTTTGTCTACAGGCAAAGATTTTAGACTGTAAATAAGAGGTCGAGTCATGGGGCCGGAGAGATGACTTAGCAGTTATGTATTGCTCTTGCAGAGGACCTAAGTTTTGTTCCCGGGACCCATGTCAGGTGGCTCACAATTGCCTATAATTCGAGATCCCAGGGATACATACCTCTGGCTTCCAAAGGCACACACACACGTGCACACACACAGAGACGCACATACACGTTATTAAAAAAAAATAAGAATTCTATCTTCTTTTCTCCTTCCAAATGTACCAGTCAGTTTAGTAGCATAAACTCTAAAGGAACTAATAAAGATAAAGGAGACTTCATGTGGGAACACTACTTGATTCTACATGTCATGTGAGAAATAGTCCCAGGCTGTCCGGGGAACATGCAGCCTGCAGCAGGGGCCAGTACCCTTGCACTCACCTGCTTCACTCTCTAATAAGAAAACATCTGCTAAACAGCTCTGCTGACCAAGTGTTTTAATTGTCTTCAGCCAACAACAGGGCCAGGCCTTTTCAGAGCTGCCATGGTTCTTGTGTCTAGCACAGCGTTGGTGGCTGGCTAGTGGGTGGTACCTTACCCGTGAGAAATGATTGACAGCAGCATCGTGGAATCCCAGGGCTTGCTCCACACCTGCCAGTTCCCTTAGCACTGGTACACACTCGAAACTGTTTTCATCCTTGATGGTCTCAGTATATTCCAAAGCCTTTTGATAGTAGGACAAAGCTTCTTTTGATCTTTTCTGACCTTGATACACCCTAAAAAAATAAATCAAACAAAACAAAACCAAAAAAAAAAAAAAAAAAACAGAGGGATTATTTTGAAATGAGTTACCATTCTAACTCTACTTGGCCTGATGGGATTTGCCTCTCGGACCCTGGAGCCCAGGTTTGTTTTCTGGAAAGCTAAGCTTTTCCTCCAGAAAGAAGCGGAGCAAGATGGTCAGGAGGGTTGATTCTGGACTGACCAGAAAGGCTTAAGTACTGGCTTTCCATTTACCAGAGTCATGACTTTTAACCACCTGTAAGCATCTTCCTCACCTATAAACTAAGAGCAACAACAGCATTATGAATATTAAATTAGCTCATAGTCATGAAAATAGCTAGTAGGGTCTCGACACCTAGTAAGAGCTCTGTAGGTGTTTTAAAGAAATACAGTGTTTCAGTGATGACGATCATACAGGATGCTGAGCTTCTGATAACTGATCTGTTTAGAAATTGTTGGACAATTTGGACAACTTATGGTGCTGGACAAAGTGGCGCACGCCTTTAATCCCAGCACTAGAGAAGCAGAGGCAGGAGGATCTCTGTAAATTCAAGGCCAGCCTGGTGAGCTCCAGGCACCTAGAGCTTTTGTGGAGACCTTGTCTCAAAAACTCAGAAAAAAAAAAAAACCCTGCTTATTGTGGGTGGAGAGATGGTAAGAGCACTTGTGCAAGCATGAGGTCTTGAGTTTGGACCTCAGCATCCAAGTGGAAAATCAAAGACAGTGCGCACACTCTTAACCCAAGAGCTCCAAGGCAGAAACAGAAGGTTGCTGGAGATCCTGTGTCGAGGGAATACACAGAGACTGAAAAGGCAGAGGGAGGGGCGAGGGAAAGGTGGAGGGAAGGAGATATTTTTTTCTAGTATTGGTGATGATATGATATATCAACTTTGGGGAGGTTATAATTGAATAAAAACTCCCCAGTACCAAGATGACGCACAAATATGGACACCCACCCCCCCAACACTAACCCTGCTGGTAGCACAGGGGTTTATCTTGAAAAGATATTCAGCATAACAGGAGAAACACACAAGAATTTTTACCTTTGTTTTGCTATAATAATAGAGGAAAGTACAAAGTACTTCAATCCCACCATCAGGGAACAGTGCATGTAGGTCACAGCGAGAGTATACTGGAGAATGCCAGAGAGCCATTGAAGTGAATGCTGAACCTCATTAGCCCAGACACACAAGCATTCCATGGTCTTCTATAAAACAGCAGGTTTTGAAGCTATTCTGTGTGTCAGCTGCCACATGAGAGATTCTTATAGCTAATCTATAAGGCACAACAGCACAGAGAGATATCACAGAGATGGTCATGAGCATGTTAGTCATCGTTCTCACTGAGCAACTGAATTGTGAATGGTTTACAATTCTTGCTTACGATTTTTTTTTAAATTTCCCAAAGTCTCTTCTATATAACTGCTAGCTCTCACTATATATAAAATGCTAGCTTAACATTAGAAGTAGAGGTGACAATAAAAAGTCTTAGTTTCTTAGGACAATGGCATGTCCCTATAAGCTGGTTAGCAAGCAGGATAAGGGACATTTACAATATTAGTCTTCAAAATATTAAGACTATTAGAAACGTTTCGTGGAATAACTTTAGGTCCTATGTTATTTATTTTTTTAATGTATGCGTGTGCTCTAACTGCCTGTACACCTGTAGGCCAGAAGAGGGCATCGGATCCCATTATAGATGGTTGTGAGCCACCAGGTGGTTGCTGAGACTTGAATTCAGGACCTCTGGCAGAGCATCCAGTGCTCTTAACTGCTGAGCCATCTCTCCAACCCGGGTCCAAAGTTCTTAATGAAAGGCATGGATCCCTCCTATGTTGCTTTCCACCTGGCAGTTTTAGTCCAGAAGATGCTTTAGCTCCCATGGCATGGTGAACAGACACAAGGAGCCTTGCGCCTTTGGTGAGGGAAGTGCCTCTTCTGTGAGACACGTGGTGGAACAGAAAAGGCAGGTGAACTAGTCACAGTAAAAACAAACTCCTAGCGCTGGGGGTGCGGCTCAATCAATGGTAGCACCTGTCTAGCATTCCCAAGGCCCTGGGTTTGATCCCCAGCCACTCACACAAACGAGGATTAAACAGTAACAAAAACTCCTGGGCCCTGGAACAGCACAAGGAAGGTGGAAGGGATGAACTGCGGTCCAGGGTGCGTACAACACCTGCAACCCACAAATAATGGTGCCAGAGGATGAAGACGCGAATAAGCCAGGCGTGAAGGCACACGCCTTTAATTCCAACACGTGGGAGGCAGAGGCAGGCGTATCTCGATGAGTTAGAGGCCAGCCTGGTCTACATAGCAATTTTCAGGCCAGTTAAGGCAACACGGCAAGACTCTTGTCTCCAAAAAAAAAAAAAAGAAAAAAGAAAAAAAAAAAAGTGAATAGTTCACAGGACAGAAATACCAAATGTTTAGGAAACCTGAAGAGATGCTCTATCTCAGCATCAGGGGAAGTAATCACAGTATTTGCATCTGATAAGTAGCTGGACAATATTAAATGTTGGCAAAGCTTAGGAGTAACATGAATTCATGCAGCCTGCTAACGAGGACATAAATAACAGGAGGGAAGTGTGGGAAACTCGGTAAGGCTGAGGGCGGGGATGCTCCCCACTGAGGCAGCTGTCCTCCCTGACACTTCAGACATGACCGTGCATATGTGTCTGGGGAGACATAGTAATGACCATGTAAATAGTGCTCATAGTAGGTCTACGTCAGGCAAAGCTCAAAGGAAAATCACCCAAAATGAAGAGATTAGAATAATCAATGTGGATACATCTCAAAACGTATGGGGATTGTTATGGGGGGAGGAGGAGCAAGCTACAGATTGAAACTTAAGCACAACGTCTGAAATAGAAAAGGAAACACATATACTTGACTATACACACACATGATTATTAAAAACTAAAAAAACCACTTGGCTTAATAAGGTAGATGCCTACAGGGATTGGGGCGAAGACCTGGCAGGTTTCCATTTGTAAGACTTTCTATTGTGTGAGCTCGGTCTCATGCACAGGACAGTCTGGATAACACTATCTACAGTTTGTGTGCCTCAAATACTTTATTAAAGACAAACTAGAACAACAGTCTGCTGACCAGTGTGTCACAGAAGGAAGC
The DNA here is from genome assembly GCF_014885135.2 of Alexandromys fortis. Classification (NCBI taxonomy): domain Eukaryota; kingdom Metazoa; phylum Chordata; class Mammalia; order Rodentia; family Cricetidae; genus Alexandromys; species Alexandromys fortis. The sequence continues at coordinate 3,350,687 of NW_026067945.1, read as the reverse complement.
CTTTTCTGTTGCCCAGTGCAGTCGGTGGTGCCTGCAATAACAGGGTTTCACCACCAGACACAGGCAGAAATGGGGCTCCCATGCTAATGCACCCGCAGAGCGCTCTGGAACTCAAAGGCAAAGGGGAAAGCACACTCATGCGAGATTCACCAAGTGGTTACTAAAAAGGAACTGAAGGAGTATTATATCAAGGACCAGCTCAGTGATGGTCTTCCTCTATCTGCAACTCACTTAAGCATCAGTCGGTGTTGGGTAACCTTGACTCCCGTTCCTCCTGTGTGACCCGTGGGGCGGCAATGCCTTTTCTGATGCCTTTCTATCTGTCATGGGGAACGTTTGGGGATTTACCATCTACTGTGTTTGTGGTGCGCTCGGTAGCTCGAGGAAACACCAGACAGACGAAAAGACAGAGAATTCTGAACAACAGAATGCGACAGTATGCTTGGCAGGTTCACAACTTACACCACAGCGTATTTTATTGAATGAAAATATATCCCCAGTCACCGCACAGAGCACATGACATCCACACGACATCAAATGCAGGGATGCACACTCGCTCCGTGCATGCTCAACAAAGCAGGCTCCTTTTGGGTTACTCAAGCTGCAGAGTCTGCTCTTAGAAGTTCTGGGGCTTGGTGAGAACGCTGCGCTTCAGTGAATGGGAAGGACTGTATGGGGAAAATATGGTGAGAATCCAGTCTTCAAAGAGCACAAGTGGGCTTTCTAAGAGTCCACGCTTGAAAAGATTTGCATCTGCGCCCCTCTCCACACATGGTGGAGGGTTGCTGTTGACCACATGGCCAGAATGCCAGTCGGCACTAGTGAATCACTCTGAACTGTGCACAGCAGCCCGGGCACTGACCTGAAAGAGCAGGCTCTAGTCAGGGAGTGGTGTGCACTCCTTTAACTCCAGCACTCAGGAGGCAGAAGCAGGCAGATTTCTGTGAGCTCCAGGCCAACTTCGTCTACATGGTGAGTTCCAGGGCATCCAGAATTACATAGTGAGACCCTGTCTCAAAACAAACAAACAGAACAAACAGAAGAAGGAAGGAAGGAAGGAAGGAAGGAAGGAAGGAAGGAAGGAAGGAAAGAAGGAAGGAAGGAAGGAAGGAAGGAGCAAGTTCTGTCTGGCTACTTCCCCACGGTGTGACTTGGGAGATGCCATTTTCGGCCTTAGCTCCTATGCAAATGGGAATATAAGAGTATTTATCCACCTTGTAGTAAGGACTGGGGGTGAAATAAATAATGTATTCAAGAACTTTCCACAGAAGGTATCAGGAACTTTTATTGTGCCTCTTATTCTCCTCTCCTCTTCCCTTCCCTCCCCGCTCCTCTTCTCTCCCCTGCCATCCCCTCCTCTTTTCTCCATATTGTCCTGATCCTCTCTTTTAAGGGACCACCATGTGTGTAGTCTAGCGCCCAGTTAATCCTCGCAGCCACTTTCTGAGATCCTGTTCTTTGCGCAGTGGCCAGGGAGGAGAGTGAGACACACAGGAGGCAGGGGGTTGCCCGCGTCCTCCCAGTGGGGTGGTTTGAACGAACCCCAACTTGAACCTAGGGCGCTGAGTCACAGCCCACGTTCGCATCCTGTTCCCCTGCTTAGAAACACTTGGCACGTGGCCCTCTTGACGCTTGAGGAAAAAAAAATCGTGTTTGCTCATTCCTGGGTTAGTTCAGCACAGCAGGGTGACTCGGGTGTTCATAGGCCAAGCTGGGGAAGACTCCAAACATGATGTCACATGGCCATGGAGAAAGCTGGGCGTGGCAATGGATCATCACGTCAGTGGGTCACCATCAGCAACGGTACCGGTACCTTGTTCTTTGAGAGAGGGCCGTGCATTGGCGCCCACACACCTGTATGTGTAAAGTTAAGTATCCACCTCCGGGAGCTCTGTGTGAGTTCCCAGAACAGAATGCAGTGCTCAGCACTGGGGGAAAGTCGTCCCATTTTTGCTGGTGACTTTCTGATGGAAACAACTCAGAAACACTTCGACACTCTGCAAGTTAGTAAGTCGTTACTGAATTCAGCGGTGCTGTAGCAGAGGGGAGAAGGGATGGGGCACGGAGGAGAGGCGCCCCAGACCTCCTGCAGGGGCGGGAGTCTGTGCGGGAGTCACTTTGCAGCCCTAACTATCTGTGCCAGGCCTGCCTGGTAGACACCATAAAAGGAGAAGAAGCACACTAAAAGATGTCCTTTTAAGAGGGGCAGAGATCCAAAGGCTGCCCAAGACCTTCCCCTGGCCTTCCATTCCCAAGACTCAGGAGAGAAAATGCCACGCAGTTCAAGCGTAACTACAAACACGTCCAAAGGCAAAGCCTTGTTTCTTTCTAAAGCGAGTCTGTTTGAACAAAACATTTCCCTTTCCGCGAGAACACAAAGCTAAGAGAGCAAACGAAAACCGCGCATTTTAAACACACAACTTCTGTGGAAAATGTCAGTGGGAAGAACCGGGAAAGAAGGACGTGGCAGGATGGGAAACAACTCTATTATAACCAAAGGCATCTCTGAAGAGTTTAACTGGGCCTTTAAATATGCGGGAGTGTTGTTCGACACAGACGTGGATAAAGCTCGCCACCTGCTGTCAATGTTTGGTATTGCGATTTGGCAAGCACTCTTAAGGTGGCGCCAGATTCTGGCAGAGGAAACCTCGGTGTTTTGTAGCAACAGTGCTCAACACTAAGAACTGACGCACTAGTCAGGTCTCAACAGATGCAGCCAATATCAGATCCGGGGCCTCATATTTGTATACCTCCTGCACGATGGGATTAAAAAAACGTCTCGTTCTGAGCAGGCAGAGACAACAAATGAGCTTTTTCCCTTCAGTTCTATGAATGGAACCAGTTTGCATATTTGGGTTCTGGTTTCTGTCACTCAATACTGTGTTTGTGAGGGCCATTCATGACGTTATGTAACAAGCGGCTTGACAATGCCTTTGTATACGAACAGATCCCAGCTCTTCAGCTTCCTTTTGAGGACATTTGGGCTGTTCTCAGTTCTTGGCTACTGAATAACGAGGCTGGGAACAGACTTGGATGTGTGTTTTGGTGAATAAACATGCAAAGATTTCTGCCGAGTATATATATTATGGGCGATACCGTTGGGTCAAAGAGTGTGAAGACGTTCAGATTTAGGAGATAATGGCACACAGTTTTCTAAGAGGCCTATCTAAAACAGCCAAGCAGTTACGAGGGAGGGGGCATGTCTGAGTGCACGTCCTTGCCAACACTTGGCAACTATTAATCTTTCCAAAGGTTTCGGCCTTTTCGTGGGACCGCGGCATTTTCTTACGACTTTAGTTCTCATTCCCCGATGACTGGTGAGACGGAACAGGCTCTGGGCGCCTGGTACTTCTCCATCTGTCTGCTCTTGACCCTGGGGAGTGACGTTTTGAATTTCTGCCTTGACTTCCACACAAACAGAACTATAATAAATTGTAAGCCGAATAAGCCCCGCCCTGCTATCCCCGCCCCACACACTCCTTGCTGCCTTTGGTCAGGGTTCTTCACCACAGCTACACAAACACTAAAGCAGAGACGAGAAGAGACCAAAGCATGGGAGCCGAAGGGGAAGGGGTGCTGTGGGCTCTCCTCCCCTTCGGCAAAACCACCCAGGGATATGTGTAACAATGGCAAACCACAGGATGCAGGCAGAATGTTGATCACACTTGGGGGCTTTAAATACACTCATCTAAACACTAATGCATCAGTTTAAAAAACATTGAAGATGTCCTGGGAGCAGTGGTTCACACCTTTAAACCTAGTATTTGGAAGGCAAAGGCAAGGGAAATCTCTGAGTTCGAGGCCAGCCTGGTCTACCGAGCTAATTCTAGGGCTCCCAGGTCTACACAGAGAAATTTTCTGTCTCAAAATGTGTGTGTGTGTGTGTGTGTGTGTTAAGACATACATTTGAATATCAGAAATTAATATAGTCCATATTATACAGACTCATTAAATCATCAAACACACACACACACACAAAATAAAGAATGCAGCTTCTTTTGTGCCACTGGGAACATTCTAAGAGCTGAGGGGGGAGTGGCTGACAAAAGAAAACACTTCCATCTCAGAGGTGCTTCTAAGCAGACAAGCTTCTACCCATAATGCCACAGCTAGAAAATCAGTTAACAGTGGGATAGCTCAGAAAAATCAATCCATCTGCAGACTAAAACCCCTAATTTGGATACTCTCTGGATTATCAAGAGTGAAGTTTCTAAACTGAGATATGGAATACTAAGAAGGTAAAAAGTGGTAACACCGTCTTGAAAACGTGAGGCAGAGGCTGGAGAGGTGCTTGGTAGTTTAACAGCAGGTACTGCTCCTGCAGAGGACCCCAGTTTGTTTCCCAGCACCCACAGCAAGTGGGTCACAATCACCTTAACTACAGTGCCAGGGATCTGACTCCCCCTTCTGGCCTCCTCAGTCACTGCACTCATGTGTATATGTGACACATATACACATATAGTTTTTTATAATCTTAAAACATATGAGGTAGAGGGAAATTTTGGAAACTCTTTGATATTTGCATGGGAAATATTTTCTCAGCAAAATTCAAAGGCATAAAGCAAAAAGGGGAAAAATGATTCGCTATGACTCTGGTAAAATGAATAATTTCTATATTATGAAGAACACCATAGACAAAATAAAGGGCAATAGATATAAGAAAATACAGGCAACATAATTACATGTATAACATAAGAAAAATCTCAATTATCAGTATGAAAACACAGAATTTCAAAAGAAAAGTAAGATAGACCTTAACAGGCTATTTGTGGATGGAGAATCTCAAATTCTCAGAGGTATACAGCGGTATTCAAACTCATTAATTCAATAAGAAAAGTAAATGGAATTTTAAAAATAATTGGGTAGCATGGTACACACTTCAGGGCATCGAGTTAGAAAGAGTTACAGTGCCAAATATTGTTGGGGGTTATAACAGATGGGACCCCATCCCACCCTGCAAGAGGCCACATAGCTGGGCATGGCAATGGGTCAGTGCCTAAGTGAGCTCGCACCGCTGATATCCTGTGACCTAGGAATCCCATCCCCGGGGCAGAACCTCAGAAAAACATCATCAATATCAGCGAAGCTTCCTGGGATGAACGGTGACGATGCTGGGGTGGGAGAGAGGACAGGGGAAGGAGAGGGAAGAAGGGGCAACAGGGATGGGCAGAGCTGGCGGGAAGAAAGCCGGGGGAACGAGGAGAGGATCTCTGCAACCACAGGGGGTGGTGGCAGGAGTATATTCCACATCAAGTGACAAGTGTCACTGGTGTTTGTCTTGGTTGGGGCTGTTCTGATATGACAGCGTTGCTCTCCTTTACTGGACAATGGCCTTGGGAGAAGCCTAAGAACCTCCAGTCAACAGACGTACAAGTTCTAAACCGGAACTTACTGTGCGAACGACAGCTTGATCCGAGCTTGGATTTCTACCCACTCCTCCTTTATCATGCTCCCACACTGCAGCATCTCCTTGGAAAGTCTTTCTGCTTTTATCAAGTTCTCCGCGGCCTCTTTAAATCTGAAATATGTTCAGGAAAAGTCCCGCTGGTTCCTAGATGCTGAAACCCCATCTCCTGCACTTTCTTTGCTCATACAATACTGTTATCCTCGAATAGCAACTTTTTGTTTGAGAATTAATTATAAGAATTTCTCAAGGGCTGACGAGGGAGGGGGACATGATTGGGGGAGGGGGAGGGAAAGGGGAGGTGGGGAAGAGACAGAAATATTTAATAAAAAAAAGAATAATGGAAAAAAAAGAAATAAAAATAAAATAAAATACACGCCCACACTGTTAAAAAAAAAGTTTCAAAAACAAAAAAGAAAAAAAAAAGAATTTCAGAAACGGTGCTTCCTGTTGGTGAGGACTAGAAGCAAAAGGATACTTTTGCAGGGCCAGCATGGCTTTCCCCGTGGTGTAGAAAAGCTCTATGGAACACTTGAAGACATCGGTATTGTCGTGATAGGGACTCTCCACGGAGCTGGCCAGGATTTCTCTGGCTTTTTCCGCATGCTGCTTTGCTTGTAGGGACATCCCTATGGACAGAGAAAAAAAGACCTGTCGGTTTCCCTTCGATCTCAGTGGTTCAGGAACATGGTTCCCATAGCCTGGGAATCTGGCAAGTGCTGTCCCGCTGCACACAGACTCAGATCTCGGAAGCAGGAACTAGTACCTTGACTGTAACAACCTCAGATTGGTTTCATGTCAAGTAGTTACGACGGAAAGCATTTCCCGAAATGGCCTTTTTAGAAATAAGCACAACAAGCTGGAACTGAGCAGCTTTGAGACATCAGATGTAAAATATAAATAATTATCAAAACACAAATGGAATGCAAGGACCGTGGCATTCTGGGTAGGAAGCGAGCTATTCAGGAATTGTGATCCTGGCTGAGTGACAGCAATCTAAATGACATACTAAGAAGTCTGAGTGTTCTGCTCAGCATTTGCAGTCATAATATTAAAGAGTTCTTTGAGCACTGCACAAATACGAGGGCTATAAATACTTATACATACAACCCCCAGAGGTCACGGACTACCGTGCTGTGAGCTCTTGCTCCCGGGAAGCCACAGACGAACATGAGACAGATGGTGAGTGTTATTACTGATTTCCCCGTGTGTTCTAGAGTTCTTCCAGGAGCTGACTAACCTGTGGGAGGGGTGAGACTGAGGAAGAGCAGCTCGGGAGTCTTCTGGGTACCCTCCCCACACACTCCTACCTTCTGCCTCCACACTGACACCCCCTCCGCTCATATTCATACATCTGCAGCCCCAGGTTCGGAATTACATTTAATCGGATCTCAGTTCTCTGCAAAAGCTGTCAAAATAAAAAGTTCATTCCATTCCTGTGTCTATGAAACAGAAACAATATGCGTTCTAATGGAGAGAAGCAAGTCTGTCTTCTTTGTGTAGGAACTCTTGCAGAATTCTGTCTCTTATCTTTTAAAGGCATAGCTTTAACCTGACTGTCAGGAATGCATCGGCGTCAACTCTCCATGTGTCCTACGTACAGTGACGGACTAGGATTCCAGGAAGAGCCCCTTCCCTTAGAATTTGAACCTAATCTACTGGAGACAGCTCAGGCGCAGTTTCAAGATCGTGGGCTCTGCAGTGAGACTGCCCAGCATGAATCCTCTGTTCCACCATCCACTATGAAACTGGCCTCAGCTACCTTGACGGTGAAGAGACATAGAAGGTGCACCCCCACTCCACAGGTGGGTGCTAAGTCTGAATAGGTTTTACATGGCCATTAGCATGGTGGCTGGCTCTCCGTGAGACCTTGCTGAAGAGTGAGTACAGCTTTGACTTTAAACTGTGAGAGAAGGATCCATGCGGAAGGGAGGGGGCTGCAGGAGGAAGCAGGATTTAAAATCCCAGATGGCAGGACCCTGGCACCGGCATGTGGTTCCTAGGTCTGAACCTCCGATCAGCTGCTTTTTAACACTGTGCTTTTGCAGCAAGCTGTTCTGACTCGGATCCATTTTCTCTGTACCTAGAAAATCCTGAGGAGGTGTTAATGAGATGATCTCCAATGCCCCCTCTGGCTCTGGTGGCCCCTGACAAACAGGTAAGAATGCCTATCTTGTGGTACTTTCCAGCTGTAAGACCACTCGCTGGACCCTGGGAGGCTCGTGTCACCAGCACCCTACCATTGCTCTGCGGCGGATGAACCGAGTGCAGGGCGGTACTGTGGGGCCCCTGTGTAAGTCAGCATCCGCAGGGAGTAGAAGACCCCACCTGCGAGTATTTGCATTCTACCTTCCTGCATCCATCCCTACCTTCTATTTTCCTCTTACGATGCTCGACCCCTGCACACCCTAAGCTGGCCAAAACCAGCTTCTTTCCCAGGACAGAGGCAAACCCAGAGCCAGGTCTGACCTACCAGACTGTGCCTTCACTTCAGTATGTACTCCAGTGAAGTCTAAATGAGGGGCCTCCAAAATCCTGGGATGTTTTGGTGGGTGGTATAGTCTTTTTTTCTTGGGCATGTTTAGCAAGGAAACCTAAAGTTGCTGGTAGTCTATGGGAAAAGCCTGGCTAAGATGGAGCTAATGCCAAGACAAACAGAGCCAAATGATATGAAAAGAAAGAGACTGAATCATGGCCACAGAGTTGGAACACCAGCTACGTCTGTCTAAAACAAGTTTCTCCTTAGCTTTTTGTTTGTAGACCAGGCTGGCCTCCTATGCACAGAGATTCACCTGCCTCTGCCTCCTGAGTGCTGGGATTAAAGTGCTACCACCACCCGATTTAACCTGAGCCTTTTAAGCTGTACAAGCTAATGCCGGCTTGGGTTAGCCTTTTACTTTTTGACTCCTTACACTAAAGAGTGACTCTTTCTCTCTCTTTCAGACCCCTGCCTCCCACCTCTCAAGAAAACTCAAGCCTCTACTCTATGTCTCGGCTTCCGTCCTGCCACCTTTTCATCAGAGAGGTTATCCTCCAAGAACTCTAATTCTAAGGCCACAAAAAACCCGTATCCCAATCTGCCTTCCTTCCTGCCGATACCTATATGTTATATGCCTTACCGATTCTTCCTACAAGGGCTTTGCCGCTTAGTAGTTGGCAAGGAGAACCACAAAAACCTGATCCCTCTGGAGTAACTCAATTTGGAGACAGGGAGAACCAGAAACCCCTGTGCTGATGAACTGACCCTCGCTAGCCGAGAGACACTCACCTTTCAGCTGGAGGTAGCCTTGAGCCAGATTAACAAACGCCTCTGCTAGTTTCCAGTGTGAGCTGCCGTAGCAAATTCTTGTCAGTGCCACACAGCGCACAAGCTCCTGGATGGCCTGTTTGTACTGTCAGGAAAAGAAACTGAGTTTACCACATAGACAGCTTAGAACCCGAGAGCCATAAGGCCTATGTATAAGTATATCCACTTAGTAAATATTTACTGTTTTCTATGTGCTAAGCATTTGGGATGTGTCAGTGAATCAGACATGATCTGTTTGGGGTGGTAGAGTGTTCATCTGGCTGGATGAAGTAAACAACAATTCATTTAAGAAGTAAATACAACTTAACGGTGGCAAATATGGCGGACGAGAGCAAAACTAGGTAGAACAGACATTTGATCGCCTCCTTGATGTTCCAGCTGACATTTAGCAAACAGCTGCTGTAGGTCCAGCTGAAAGTGGGAGTGGTCGTCAAACAACACACCTTAGCTCTCAACTTGAACCGCCCCCTTACACTCGTTGCCATAGAAACCGGACAGTGCACGCCCTAGAGAGGATTATAAAACGGGAGGAGACAGCTCTCAGACTTAGTCTCATTCTGAGATTCCTGGAGACAGGACTGCCATTTTCGAACTGAGGTCGGTTGGCTGGTTTGCTTTTGGGATCTTCAGGTTGAACCCCAATTTCTCTGACTTTTTATGAATCGTGCTTCACTCCAAGGTCTCTTTTTGTTTTCTTTTTATTTTTTTCAAGACACTGGCTATTCTGGAACTCGCTCTGTAGACCAGGCTGGCTTCTACCTGCCTCTGCCTACCAATTGCAGGGATTAAAGGAGTGCACCACCACACCCAGCTTGTCTCCAGATTCTTATGTTGAAGTCCTAACTTCCTGTCTACCAGAATGCAGTTGCATTTGGAGATGAGGCGTTTTAGGAGGACTTTAATATGGAGTTCCCTGGGGTTAGGGAGATGGCTCAGAGGTTAAGAGTGTTTTCTGCTCTTACAAAGGACCTGAAGAATATGACCAAGCATTAGGCTAAGGCTAAGAGGCTCCCTGCAGAGACAACACAGGAAGGTTCTGGCTGCCAGCATTACTGATGGCTAATGCTAATTGCTGATGTGACAGAAGTCAAATTCACCGAGTCTGGCCTGCGGGGTATTATCCTGACTGTGCTAATTGAGATGTGAAGACCTGCCTGTGGGAAACATAACACAGCCCCAAAGGAAGACATATTCCATGACACATTTGCAATATATGACTCAGAATGTCAAGAGTAGCAAAGACAAAGGCGACTAGTATTATGGGATAGTTTGATCACACTCTGACACTCCCAAGAGGGCCAATAAAGTTTACTTTGAATCAGAGGACGGAGCCAGCTACTAGCTGACCAGAATGAGCCATAGAAGTTTCGGAAGACCCAGGACATACAGAGAGACACAGGAAGAAGTAGGGAGGGGCTTAGAAAGATTTGTGTTCCCTTTTGGATAGAGGAAGGAGAAAGGAGGTCACTGGTTGTTTCTCCGCCACCTCTCTGATCAATCAGATTTTTAACCCCATATCTGACTCCTGAGTTTTATTTAATAATAGGACAATAGAAGTAATTGCTTCAGGCTAGGAACCTGCAGCAGATTGAAGAAGGCCGAAGAGATATTGAATCTATACTCAGTGCGAACTCATATCTATCCATGGATCTGCTTGTGTTTTGTTTTGTTTTTACAAATCATGTAACATTATTACATAAGTATCAGTTTCCTAATTTCAATCCCTGTGCTGTGGTGATATGGGAGAATATTCTTATTCTTAAAGAAGAGAAATTATTTTATTTAATATGTAACATATAGCCAATTAGATTATCTATAACATTCTTATATATTATAATAGTATCTATTATCTGTTCTTAGCTGAGAAAATAATGATAGTAAAGAGAAAGAGTGAGCCGGAACAAAACGACAGATCTAAGTGAGTACACTGGGCTGCGGCTCAGGGGCACAATAAAGAGATGGATAAAGGAGTAAAATAAATGCTGACAATTCATGAGTCCTATTTATTCTATATAGTGTTTTGCCTGTATGTACTCCTGCAGGCCAGAAGAGGGCACCAGATCTCACCGATGGCTGTGAGCCACCATGCCATTGCTTGGAATTAAACTCAGGACTTCTGGAAGAGCAGCCGGTGCTCTTAACCTCTGAGCCATCTCTCCAGCCTGAGTCATAACTTTTCTGTCTGAATGCACTTTAAAATAAAAAACTACATAGAAATGGATTTTTTTTTAAAAAAAGTAAGTTATACCAGGTGGACCGTGATGAAATGTTAAGATCTTGTGGGGCGCTCAGCTCGTAGCATTCAAGGTCCTAGGGGAGCTGATCGCTTCTCTGACCACGTGTCCGTCATCTCAGCCCATGGCTTCCTCTCTTCACTTCAGACAGGGCACACGCAAGCCTGCCCTGGAGATTTTCCATGTGTTGCTTCCTCTCCCTTCCCTTCCCGAGGGCTCTGTTCCCTCAGCTAGCTTCTTTCCTTCCTTAGTTCTCAGCTCACTGGCTACAACCTTCCGAGGCCCTCCCTGATGTAAATGATGGACACCCTCTATTCCCACAGTGAACAGCTCTGTCATATCTAGCTCCAGCCTGTTCACTGCCATATCCTAGATATCCTCGTTGGAACCACAGGATGAAAAAATGCTTGTACCATTCTAGACACAGGAGGGCAGTTCATGCCCTTATACATGCTAAAGGCCTTTGTGCATGAAGTATTAATTCTCTTGTAAAGCCTTGGTTGAGGAGCTGGCCCAGTGCTTACTTAACCCCAGTATTAACAGACAGCCGGTATGGAATAAAAATTAGGTGCACAGTGAATGAACAGGGCTCAGACAGATGGAGTCTAAGTCAGAATCCGCACGTCCTCCACCTCACTCGCGTCTCTAGCTCCTGTGCTCCCTCCTTAGTCAGCCCCTGTGATTCACATTTCTGCATCTCCTCCAGAGGAACTCGGCACCTCTGCCTCACCTCCAATCCTTTGTCCTTCCTTTCCGAGAGGGTCGCAAATATCCCCCAGCCTAGCACCCTCTTCTGCACCCAGGCAACGAGCAGCTGTGGAGCGAACATTCTTCTGCTCATGGCCTTTTCCTGTCGATAGCCCTAAGTCCTTCCAGTGCCTTTAGAACGCTTTGTCTGAAGAGTGGGCGCCGTTCAGGGCCTGGATTCTATCCACAGAGCGGTTACTCCTCACTGTGTTACTGAAGCCTTTGTTCCAGCGCCCCTTCTAGTCCCTCAAAGAGACTGTGGCACTTACCTGCTGTGGGACAATAATCTTATACCCTGTAAAGATTTGTCAGTTGTATTGCTTTAATAAGACGCTGATTGGCCAGTAGCCAAGCAGGAAGTATAGGCAGAATAACGAGAACAGGAGAATTCTGGGAAGAAGAAAGACACAGTCTGCAGTCATCACCCAGATTCAGAGGAAGCAAGATGAGAATGACTTGTTGATAAAAGGTACCAAGCCACATAGCTAACATAGACAAGAATTATGGGTTAATGTACTATGTAAGAGTTAATAAGAAGCCTGAGCTAATAGGCCAACCTGTTTATACTAATGTAGATCTCTGTGTGTTTCTTTGGGACTGAATGGCTGTGGGACCTAGCATGACAGAAACCTCTGTCAACACTTACCTATCCGCCACATTTGTCCCCAAGGTCCCTGTCCTCGTCCTCATCTGGAGGGCTCCTAACACTGCTTCTAGTGCAGCTTCATCAGCTCCCATCCTAGGATCCAGGCTTTAGTTGCTGTTCTGACTTGTATGGCCACTGAATGAACCTGCTCCAGAACTGATTACAGTGACTGCCCTTCTGTCATCTCAGTCCAATCATACACAAACCCCTCTGAGGCTAAAATCACATGAGAATGAGTGAGTGACGGCGGGGTGGATGGGAAGGAAGACACAGGGAACAAGAAACATAAGAGCATTCAAATGGGCTGTACATACGTAGATGTTTCATACAGTCTGTACTATAATCCACTGTAGGTAGGGTCTGGCATGTGCTAAAATTCAACATATTATTTAACTCTCTGTCACTGTGATCAAAATACCCAACAGAAGCAAGTACCTGCTTCAGCTCAGGGCTTCTGAGGGCTCAGTCCATCGTGACCAGAAGGGTGTGGTAGCAAGGGTGGCTATGTCACAGCAGTCAGGAAGCAAAGGGACACGCTGGCCCTAAGCATGGTTCTTCCTTTCTCCTCCTTCATTTCACTAGAGCCTCAGCCCATGGGGATGTGCCTTAGCCACACAGTCAGCGTGACCTTTAACCTTCAGTTATTCCTTTCTGGACCTGCCTTCACAGGCACACTCACAGGTATGTGCCCCCGCCCCCCAAGACTCCTAATGATTCTGAATCCAGTTATGTTGACAATGAAGACCCGTCATTGCACCCTACACTCATACTAGAAGGTAGGCTCTCTCTCGAGGATTCTCTTGGATCTCACGCCTGACGTTAGAAATGTAGTCCCATCACCCTGCTTCTCATGCTTGTGATGAGGGCTCAGCTCTCAGAGAGCAGGTGAGTGACCTCAAGGCTCCTTACCTCATGGTTGCTCAAGTGGGACTTTGCTTTCTCTTCGCACAGGTGGAGCTTCTCTCGCGGGGGCTGGAACAGCGCGGTCTGGAGCAGCTTGTTCGGGACCCTCTTCTTCGCAGTGTCGCTGACAGCAGCAATGACTTCGTCAAGGTGGTTGGACATGGGGACCTCCTGTGATTCTTGCATATTCTCATACACATTGTCCTCTAGTTGCCAAATAAAAAAGAAAGGTGTCAGGTGGCCATTTTCGGAGCCACTTTTTTTTTAAAAAAAAAAATCACATTGTTTTCTCTAGAACTCTGGGTCAACCTCTAGGAAAATACCAACACTATGCCTATGACTTCCTTAAAATTAAAAACATTTTATCTCAAAAGGGCATGGTGGCTGGTGCAGCGTTCTTTTTAAAGTTTCAGTCTTATTTCTGCTAAGTAAAATAGAGACATCCCAACAGAAGTTACGTGAGCCCAAACGATTCATAATGAAGTTATACTGAAATGAGTACAAATGAATCGCTGAACTCCAACTGACCTCGAGGCAGAAAGTAAACGACTGTTGGTAGTCTTTAAATCTGGAGAAAATGGAGTAATTTATATATTTTTTTTTGCCTAATAACAACAACAAAACAGAACAGACCAAAAAACAACAAACCCCACAGACAGACCAAAAACGAAAATGAAATGAAAAACCAGATAAAAATGTTACAAAATTAAAAAGGTTTAAAAGAGAGGACCCCGGCAATAAGACACTGATTTTTCCCTTCTCTTCCCCATCCACTCCTCCATTTCTAGTCAGAAAAGGGCAGGCTTACATGCATATAGATAAAGTATGGCATGTCAAGTTGTAGTAAGATTAAGCACCTTGACTTTTATTAGGGCTGGACAAGGTGACCCAGTATGAGGAATAGGGTCCCAAAAGCTAGCAAAAGAGTCAGAGACAGCCCTGTTCCCACTATTAGATGTCCCACAAGAAGACCAAGCTACACAATTGTCAGATAAATGCAGAGGGCCTAGGTTGATCCCATGTAGGCTCCCTAGTTGTTGGTTCAGTCTCTGTGACCCCCTATGAGAGCCCAGGTTGATTCTGTGGGTTTTCTTGTGATGCCCTTGACAACCTGGCTTCTACAATCCTTCCCTCTCTTTAGCAGGATTCCCAGAGCTCAGCCTAATGTTTGGTTTCCATTAGTTAGTTATTGAGTGAACCTCTCTGACGACAATTGGGTGGGTACCAGTCTATGAGTATAGCAGGGCATCATTACATTGACTTTTTTTTTCTCCAGATGTGTTTGGTTCTATCCTAGATCACTGGGTGATCCAGGCTCTGTGTCCTAGTGTTCCAGGCAGTGTCAGAGGGGGGCTCACTCTCGTGGCAAGGGTCTCAGGCTGGACCAATCATTGGTTGGCCACTCCCACAATCTCTGAAGACACTTTTTTAAAAATATTTATTTATTTATTTATTTATTTATTTATTTATTTATTTATTTATTTATTTATTTATTTATTTATTTATTTATTTATACAATATTCTGTCTGTATGTCTGCAGGCCAGAAGAGGGCACCAGACCTCATTACAGATGGTTGTGAGCCACCATGTGGTTGCTGGGAATTGAACTCAGGACCTTTGGAAGAGCAGAGATGTTTAACTGCCAAAGTGTGTGTGTGCTTCTGGATGACAGGACTCATGCTGTCTGACTTGTGAAAGGACTGGAATCAGCGGCCTCGCTTTAACCACACATTTTCAGCGTTGTCTTGGGCCATGTAGGAACACCGTTAGCCTAAAGGGCTCCTCTTCAGTTCACTTACTTTGAGGTACACGCTTATCAGCAGCCGCTTTTCCTTTCTTTGTAACAGCCATGCCTGGGGCTTAAGCTTTCATTAGAAGTCAGCCCAGGCCCCATACACCTTCTCCCTGCCAGCCTTGGGCTCAACTTCACGGGCTTTTCTCAGTCTGCCTCACAACTGCCAGCCAGGCTTACCTAATCAATGGATGCTGTTCCTCCTTCCAGACCTGCCTAGTAGAGTGCCGAAACACAGGATAGGCCCCGGATCACAGTGATCAGAAGAGGACTGCAGTAGTGGACTCAATCGGCCAGTTCCAAGAGTGATGCTTAAAATATTTAATAACTGGAAGATCAGGGGATCTACTTATCTGCATAGGTGGCAATTATGCAAGAATAGGATTCTGAAGGTCCCTGATGTTCCGGCTGATAACCTTTTGGCACTGGCTTGTGGGAAAGTGTAGGGGCCTAAGGGAAGAGGGCAGGCACCCTCAGGGCAATGGCTCTTAGGAAATAACCATCATGATGGTGTCAGAGTATATGAGCTAATCCTGACCCAGATAAACACAGGGCATTGGGAAACACCACAGAAAACACAAAACACTGAGGCTAAGTAAAAAGTGAAACAGAAAATATGATTAAACCCACAATGACTCCAGGAACTATAGTAATAATTTAAGCTATTAATATAAACTTAAGTTCGGGCCCAGGTAGCTCCAGTGGTAAGTGAATCCATAAAAAAAGAAGGAGGAGGAGGAGGAGAAAAGAAGAAGAAGAAGAAGAAGAAAAAGAAAAAGAAGAAGAAGAAGATTTTGAAAATCTCTATATGAAGTAGGACAGAAACATAATATACAGCAAATCAGTATCTTTCTGTAAGCGTATATTGAACCTCAGATGTAGTAACATAGATAAAGGACTATTTGGTGGCCCAAAAGGTTTATTAAGAGAATGGATGCCAGGCGATGGTGGCACACGCCTTAATTCGCAGAAATCATGAGGCAGAGGCATGTGCATGTCTCTGAGTTCAAAACCAGCCTGGTTTACAAAGTGAGTTCTAGGCTAGCCAAGGATACACAGAGAAACTCTGTCTTTGAAAAACGAATAAACAAACAAAAAAATAAAATAAAATAAATGTGCTATGTACTATATTCACAGGGAAGAAAACCACTTCTTGGGGCTGGAGAGATGGCTCAGTGGTTAAGAGCACTGTCTACCCTTCCAAAGGTCCTGAGTTCAATTCCTAGCAACCACATGGTGGCTCACAACTATCTGTAATGAGATCTGGTGCCCTCTTCTGGCCTGCAGGTGTACATGCAGACAGAATACTGAGAATGCTGTATACATAATAAATAAATAAATAAATAAATAAATAAATAAATAAATAAATAAATAAATAAATATTTTTTAAAACAAAAAAAGAAAACCACTTCTTCATTGTGATAGGTGAAAATAGTTTTTTCTATTCTTATTTTATTTTTTTAAAAATGGGTGTGAATATGTATGTGTGTGGTACATGTGTAAGTATGTGTTTGTGTGAATGTGTGTGTGTGTGTCTGTGTGTGTATGGAGGGTAGAGATTGATGCTCTGTGTCTTCCTGAATCACTTTCCACCTTATTTTTTGAGACATGATCTCTCCAGGACTTCAGACTTGACTGGTTAGACCAGTTGGCCAGTGATTGAAGGATCCATCTGTCTCCCCTTCCCCAGCTCTGGGAATACCCAGGGAGCCACCACAGTAGGCCTTTTACACGTGAGCTGGGGATCCAAACTCAGGCCTTACTTGGAAAGCCAGGCTCTCGTCTGTATGGCCCCTCATCCCCAGGTCCAGAGTCTTGTTACGTAGTCCAGTCTGGCCTCAACAATCCTCGTGCCTGCATTTCCCATGTCCTGAGAATATGGGCATCTGCCAGCGTGCCTGACAAGTTAACATGGCGACTGAATGCTCTCCTCTTATGACAGAAAACAGAAAGGATGTTTTCTTAGCACCTGTGTTCAAGATTGAATTCTGATCAGAGTAACTAGGCAAGACAATTAAAGGCAAGCAGACTGGAAAGGAAGAAACAACTTATTATGGCATGATCCTGTATGCAGAAAGAAGCCTAAGGAATCCAGGGACAAGGAATAAGAAAACTCCTACTAGCACTGCTAAATACATTTAGTAAGTTCATATATACAACAGATATACAACAGAAATAAACTATATATATATATATTTTTTTTTTTTGAGGCAGGGTTTTTCTGTGCAGCTTTGGAGCCTGTTCTGGAACTCGCTCTGTAGCCCAGGATGGCCTCGAACTCGGAGAGATTCACCTGCCTCTGCCTCCTGAGTGCTGGGATTAAAGGTGTGCACCACCACCACCTGGCTCTCCCATTATTTCTATTCTGACTTTTTATTACTTATACATTTGTTTGTTAAGACAGCATGTCACCACACAGCCCGGGCTGGCCTGGAACAAAACTCTGCCAAGCAGGCCGGGGTTGAACTTGTATTGATCCTCATATCTGCCTCCCAAATGCTGGATTACTGGTATGCACCACCATGCCATTGGCATGTTTGTTTCCTTTTTTCTCCTCCCCCTCTATCTTATGTGGTATGTGCAGCTCTGGGCACTCCCGGAGGCCAGAGGTCAGCCTCAGAGTTACTCACACTGGTTTTCATTGTTGTGTCTTGAGACGTTGTCTCTCACTGGGACCTGAGCCATGCCTCAGGTTCCTGAGTGCTAGGACCTAGGGATGCCCCAGAAGGCCTGACTTCAAAGATTACATTTATATATGCTAACGATATATAACCTGAAAATGAAACTAAGGAAATGTGGCTATTAACAATAGCAAAACAAAAAACAAACAAATAAAAACCACCTTATGAATAAATGTAATGAAATTGGGTTGAACCAAGGGTTCATATTTGAATGCTAGGTCCCCAAGCTATGGAACTATTTTGAAGACTGTGGAGCTTTGAGAAGGTGGGTGTGGTGTGGGTGGTGGAAGTAGGCCACCGAGGAGTGGAGCTTTAAGGCTATAACCGCCCTGGATTCCAGCCTGGTTTCTCTGCTTCCTGCCTGCTGCCAAATGAGAGGCCTTTCATGCTCCTGCTTCCTCTGCTGCAATGGGATGAAACCGTGCACCCAATGGGCTGACCTCTTTCATCTTTTAAGTTGCTTCTGTCAGGCATTCAGTTCTTGCTCTGTGAAAGTAACTAATAGATGACATGCACTGAAAATTAAGTAAATTAAAGAAAGTTTAGCTATCTGGAGAAACATCCCCCTTTCGTAACGAGAGGCTTCCGTGTCTTCACACTGATCTGGAGATTTGAAACAACACCTATCAAAATATTAATGGTCTCTTTTTCTTTGCATAAGTTGACAAATTTGTACTTAAATTCATATGGAAATGCAAGAAACTCAAACTAGATTAAACAATCCTTAGAAATGGAGAAAGCTAGGTAATAAGTACTTGGAATTTTAAAAGTAGCTATTAATATAAAAGTTTTAAAAAGTCAGCCAGGAGCTGGGTGGTGTTGGTGTACACCTTTAATCCCAGCACTTGGGAGGCAGAGGCGGGCGAATCTCTGTGAGTTCAAGGCCAGCCTGGTCTACAGAGTGCGTTCTGTGAGTTAGCCAGGGCTGCACAGAGAAACCTTATCTCAAAAACAAAACAAAACAAAAGTCAGCCAGGTATGGTAGCACGAATCTGTAATAGCAAAACTTGGGAAGGTAAGTCAGGAGGACCATGAGTTTACATCAGCCTGGACCACACAGTAAAAAAACCCTGTCCCAACCAGGCAAGTGAGCCAACCGAAAAACAAAACAAGAGGCCCTAACAAACCTACAGTAATCAAAAACTGCTGTAGAAGCAAAGTGCAGTACTGCATTCCCAAACTGTCGTGCCCAGAATGGTGACCACAGAAAAAAATGTCCTAGATTCTCGACATTTGCTGGGGGAGTAGATATTATGTCCCCATCAGGTAAACAATGTAATTGTGTCAGAGGATCATGTGAGTCATCTTGATTGTGGTGATCACCATAGAAGCTGCAGGTATAGCAAAACAGCTTTTGAGGAAGACACTGACAAACATGCCAGACTGGATGGCGACAAGCCCACGAGGCCTCAGTCCTGCACAGAGAGCTATAGGCAACTGAGGAAAGCTAGGAGCAGGAGAGGAAGGGCATTATCAATTTGTCATCCAGGGCAAACAGTCAACCCTGAAATATACATAAATAGACATCATATGGACTCAACAAGTTATATTTAGGAATATCTACGTGTATACATACATACACAACATTTACATATACACATGCAATAACAATGATGCAAAAAGATAACGCATATGAAGAACAGAAAAGGATGTACAGGAGGCTTCTGAGGGAGAAAAGACAAGGGAGAAATACTGTGATTAAAATACAATCTCGAAAATAAAGGACAAAAAGTTATATAAAAAAAAAACACCTTGTACAACTTGTAAGATTTTAGTTTGTCAAACACAGTTCAGTTATTTTCTCCAGTGTCAGCCATCAAGCCCAGGGACTTGTTTTTCTTTTTTCTTTCTTTTTTTTNTGTTCCAAGACAGGGTTTCTCTGTAGTTTTGGAGCCTGTCCTGGAACTAGCTCTTGTAGACCAGGCTGGTCTCGAACTCACAGAGATCCGCCTGCCTCTGCCTCCCGAGTGCTGGGATTAAAGGCGTGCGCCACCACTGCCCGTCTTAAGCCCAGGGACTTGTGCATTCCGCCACCCCCGAAAGGTGCCAAGATACTGCAAAGCCAGAAAGAACAGTCTTCTCAGTAAAGGATGTCAGAACTGGAGAGGCATACGCAGAGAAGGAAGGTGGATTTCACATCATACATAAAGGTTAACTCCAAGCACAGCAGAGACCTAAATCTGGGAGCTAAAACTACAAAACTCTGACCAAACACTGGAGTAAACCGTCATGAGCTTGGATCCCCTGGACACAAGCTAAGGTACAACTGAGAGAAGGGGAGAGGGATTAACTGGACTTTACCAACAGTAAAATCTTATTGCTTTAAAGGTAAATGCTAAAGACAACCTAAAGGATGAGGGAATAAGAAAAAATATTTATAATTCGACCACAATGTGACAACACAATTAAAAATGAGGCCAAATATTTGATAAGCATTTTTAACAAGGAAAATAGAAGGATAGCTAAGAAGCACATATGACTAACATCATCAGTCATTATCAAAAGCACAAGGAGCTACCGATTCATATTCACCAAATTTTGCCAACAACACCAATAAACATGGACATAAGGAGCAGTGGCGAGGATGTGGAGAAGCAGGTACTCTCACATGCTCCTGGTGAGAAGGTGAAGGGGTGCGGTTACCTCCTTCGAGGGTTAGACACAGTGTTCCTTTGTGACTCATGCATCTCCTTGTTGGCAAATACGGTTCAGTTGAAGAACATATCCATACAAAAACTTATACACATCTTCCTAGAAGGGGTAGTCGTAATAGCTAAACACTGAAAGTATTCCAAATCTCTGTGAACTCCCAATGGATAAACAGAAAGTGGCATCACCATATCATGGAGAATCTTGATTAGCACAGATCTTGGAATGGATATATGTAAATATCATATATATGTATATACATTTGTGTATATACAGTGTGTGTGTGTGTGTGTGTGTGTGTGTGTGTGTGTGTGAGTGATCCATCGGGCCTTAAAGTTCATGGATCACATTGTAGATGAAATTTCATGTCTTTTACATCAATCCCCTTCTCTGGGATAGGGCCATCATCACATTCCTTGTGAAACTGGACAACTTCTTTGTTCTTAGTACCATAAATGTGCATTCACTAAAAATATTATCTATACATTTTAATACAAGATCCAAATAGTAGAAACACTGTCATAGTAATTAAACCCCTACAAAGGAACTTAATCTAGGGCCTCATGCATACGAGGCAAGCATTCTACCACTGAAAAAACGTTTCTAGCCCTTAAAATTGTATTTAGTTTACAAGTCAAATTCATTGCATAAGTATCCTTCCATTATTTTTCTTGACTCTGTATGTAAGGAATGCCAAAATCCTCAGGGGAAAAGCTGATAACAGCTGGAGGAAGCCAGGACTGAGGTGGCCATGGATACAGTAACAAATGAACTCCTTCAATGCACACGGACTTGGTTTAAAGGATGGAGCAATAAAGGCACAGAGAAAGACCGGATGTATGAGTGAGTGTATGTATGGGTGGATTATGACACTGGCACCTGTGTTAAAGTGGTGTTTTTATTTTGCCACATTTCTTTGTTTCTCTAACATCCCAAGGGCTGGACTATTTAAAGGATTTACATGGATAACGTTTGGTAAGTATTGGAGATGGTTACTTGATAAGGGGACATTGTCTCAGAGTCTATTGGGACTTGCTCTTGTAGACCAGACTAGCCTCGAACTCACAGAGGTCGGCCTGCTTTCTACCTCCGGAGTGTTGGGATTAAAGGAGTGCGCCACCACCACCCAGCTCAAAGTCTGTTTCTAAAGTTAGAGATTCCTCCTCTCCCCTTTGTAGTGTGGATAGGTCAGCTTGCTATAGAGACACCCACACTAGGGCTAAGTCATGGAAGCAGCATAGGTGCCCATCGAAGAACCACCCAACGAGGAAAAGGTATACAACAGCTTTATTCGGTTATAAAGAATGAATTTATGTCATCTGCAGGAAAATGGATGGAGCCAACGAGCATGTTAAGAGAAATAAGCGAGTCTTTCAAAGTCAAACCTGACAAGTTTTCTCTCCGTGTAGAACTAGGAGGGAAAGGGGCACAGAAAGAAACGGGAAACTTAGATACATGGAAGGAGAAAAGGGGATAGAGGAGGAAATAAAATGAAAAATGACAAAAATGATCAAAGCAGATTATTTACCTCTATGGAGATGTAAGGGAACCCCAGTTTCAGACTTTTTTTTTTCTAATAAAAAAAAAGGAGCTACCGATGGGCATCTTAGGATATGTGAGCTTCAGGTTCTTTGAGTCAGTTTTGGTGCAAGGGTGTAGATATGTCCCCGAAGCACTTTGCTCTTTGCAGGAGATATCCTTCACTCTCTCTGCTTTCACAAAGCTGAGCAGAGGTTCATGGGGTATCACAGCAGCCCCCTGTGGAGAACTGAGTTTTGTCCCAGACACAGCTCAAGTGACACTTCCTGTAGTGGCTTTTCGTGGCATTTGGTTAGGGGTAGAAATTCCTTTAGAGCAGTTCAGTATAATCATGAAAAACACGTTCAAAGGAAGAACGAATCCGGTGGGAACAGAAATCACCCTAGTGTTTTCCTTATATCACAACCACCACACCTGGTGACACACATTCAGAGTGCCAAATTAAAACGCTCAGCGCTTTTTCAACGGCCACAAGGAAATGTATCAGGATTTAGGTAAACCAACAAGGGTAAATAAAGACACTTAAGCACAATGTCTCAAGAGATGTGGCAGCAAATTTGTATGTCAATTTATTACAGAGCTCTGGCCTCTGCCCTGGTGCAACCTTAAACTGCGATGCCAATCTTCTTACTGAAAATCCACAACCGAACTCCTTCCTTCTAGTGGCTGGTTCTTCATGTAACTTCCTGTTCTTTTTCAAAATAAAGCATTATTATCATTTTAACCAAGGTTCTCAATGAACCTCTTGCTGCAGTGAGAGCCAGCTCTGCTCAGGCTGCAGCACTCCTGTGGGATGCTACTTCCCTTCTGTCCCTGTTGAAAATCTGCTAACAGGTACCAGCGCTAAGTTCTTCCTGAAGCTCCTGATGCTTCTAGCATCTGCCATGGTTACCAGCACATTGAAAACATGTGGATGCTTTCACTGAAAATCTCTGAGCCCCATTTGCCCAGACCTTGGTGTGATCTTCTGGAGTTTTACTGTTTTATGTCCTTCTAGGCGAACTAAGAGCAACAATGTAAGAAGCAGTTATTCTAATGTATTCCCAAGCCTTATATCTTAATATTAATTAAATATCTTTTCTTGGGAGAATTCATCTGCTCGCTGA
Source organism: Alexandromys fortis (assembly GCF_014885135.2). Taxonomy (NCBI): domain Eukaryota; kingdom Metazoa; phylum Chordata; class Mammalia; order Rodentia; family Cricetidae; genus Alexandromys; species Alexandromys fortis. The sequence continues at coordinate 3,327,679 of NW_026067945.1, read as the reverse complement.
TGCTGATGTTGCATATGCCAAAATTATGTTTGGCTTGGTCACAGGCAAATCCATCCTTCAACTTCCCACTTTACAAATATTTGTTCAGTTTGAGTTCAAAGTCAACAGTGATTTTTCTTCTCTAAATAGATGGCTTGTGTATTATGTCTGTTATCATACTGCACAGATACAATATCCATTTGATTAAAAATTGTAATATAAAATGTCTAAATCCACATTAAAGCAGCAATAGCAGCAAAGCACATTTTCTTGAAGCAAAAATAATCTACAATTAATCTTGCTTACCTTGCAAAACTCCACTGATAACCTGGGGATCGCGTTTCCAACTTCATTCTAAAGAGAAAAGAACTCTGAAAACTCCCCCTTCCCGCCCTCAGATGGCGTCCGTGTTTTCTCTCGACGTGCCCTTAAAACTAGCAAAACAACAAATTAAGAACAACCTGGAAAGTTTCTAAACTCTCTGCCTCCAGCTTTGTCGTAAAATCCTTTGTCAGATTACACAGTCGGAGGGGGTGAAACTCCGTTTCCTTTCACAGTTCTTTTGACCATCTGCTTTGCCTGTCTGGCCCCCTCTGTAACATTTTGACGATTTTACAGCCGGATAACCATCAACAAGTCTGAATAGAATGGTTTCATCCAAACTGAGAACAGCCTTTGTCCATAAAGAAACCCAATATTTTACAAAATTCCAGGCCAAAGAATGAATGATAGAGCCTTCACCAATAGGGAGTGGAGAAAAGAATTTTGTCAAACTTTGTAATCCAATCCTTGGGAGCCAGAGGTGGGAATTTTAGATGGGGGCAGTCTTTTCCTTGGAATTTTCTTAAAGTGGTATCACTGACTTGTTGAAGTTAAAAATTGCCACAGGTTGTTAAAACATCCAATTAGTTTCTCCTGTTTTAAGTCCAATAAAAATATGTAAATCGATACTCCACAAACTTAGTGACTTCTAACAGTGATTATACTATCAATACAGGAATTTTAACGTCAATTTGGGGAAGAAGTAAAAACTATTTTAGCATGATTCATTCTTCACAGGCAACTTTCGAACGCTAATATGCTAAATTTAATTCTCTTAAAAATGAAAATCAAAATTTAGAGGCTTACATTAATTCAAAATGTTTTTCTACTATTAATCTTTTTGTGACAATATGTTACACACACACGAGAGAGAGAGAGAGAGAGAGAGAGAGAGAGAGAGAGAGAGAAAGAGAGAGAGAGATTATAATTAAATCATCTCCCACTTTCTTTCCTCCTGACCAAGCCTCCTAGGTATCCCTCCCTCTCTCTCTTTAAAATTAATGGTCTTTTATTATTTTATTTTTACGTGCACACATAGCATGTGTGTGTGTATGTGTGTGTTTGTTTAAGGGCTGACCATTTGGTATTAGATAAGCAAATTGGGCAAATTGGTGTGCTCTTCTGGGGATTACTTTCTCCCAATCTCAGCTTTCTTTAGTTGCCTGTAGTTTTTTGCATAGCGTTGAGGCCTCTTGAGCTTTCTGTAGTTGATGTTAGCCTGACTATTGGTGCAGTCCTCATTCAGGTCATGTTTAGGCAGCTACGTCGGTGAGACTTTATGTACAGATGTAGTTTCAAACATTTCTAGGAGACACAGTTTCAGCAAACTCTGTTCCTCTGGCTATTACAATCTTTCTGCCTTCTTCCACAGTGATCGCTAAGCCTTAGGAGTTGTGTAATACAAGTATTGGTTGTGTCTTGGCTCTACAATGGGATTGCTTGTGGTTTTCTATAATGGTCTCCAAAAGATGCAAAGGGCAGTTTCCTTGATGAGGCTTGAGGATTACTAGGCTATTACACTTACGAAGCTAGACCCCAGAGAAAGACAACTAGAATATTTTTATTTTTGAGAACTTCACATAATAATGCATTTCGATTAAATTCACTCTCCACTGCTCTCATTGTCCCAGATCTACTTCCTTGTTTTCTCTCCCCCTCTTCTTTTTAAATCAATGCCCTGCCCTTATACCCCCGTATACTCCGGATGGGGGGGCCAGTCACGGGGGCAAGGTCTACCTACCAAAAGTAACATCTTAAAAGGAAACCAACTCTCCTCCCCCAGAAGCCACCAACTGTGAGCTGGGGTGGAGGGCTGGTGAACCCCTTCCTCTTCCATGCTAAAATGTTGACTGGCTTGATCCTGCGCAGACAACCACAGTTACCATCCACTTAAATGAATGCAGAGGACCTGCTGTGGTCCTCCCTGACCTCTGCCTTGTATCTTTCGGCTCCCTCTTCTGCAATGGTCCCCCAGCCTGGGAGATAGGGAGACTTGGACGTGGGGGTGTCCTATTTGTGGCTAGCACTCCATAGATACTTATTTGATCAGTTGTGAGTTATGTTAACTACCACCCACTGCAAAAAGCAACTTCTCTGCTGAGGTCAGAGAGAACTGCAAGTCTTATTAGTGGAGTTGATCCTTAATGCACCAATGATTTTTAATTTTACACTAACTATAGTTTTCCTTTAAATCTGGGTGTTCGGGGGAATATTAAAGTATTAAACTCCTCTCAAAAGTTTTAATAAACATAGGATATATATTATGCCATATACTTCAATAACTCCTTAAGATTGAATTAAATAATAAATAATTTATATTTTATTTTGGAACTGTTACTATTTTTAATTTAACTGTTTTCTGAGTTATTCACTTCTAAGAGTAGTTAAGCTATCATGAAAGTAGTGCATTTGAAAGTTGAAGATGATTTGGTGGTCCTAGTGCAGGCCTTTAATCCCAGCACTTGGGAGGAAGACTCAGGCTGATCTCTGTGAGTATGAGGTCAGCCTGGTCTACAGAGCAAGTTTCAGGACAGCCAAGACTACACAATGAAATTCTGTCCCCAAAAACAAAAACAAAAAAAAGACCCTGACTCAAAATACCAAACCAAACCAAATCAATTCAAACAAAACAAAAAACCAAAAGAGAAAGTTGTTGCATCAATGTGCACGACATTTTTAAACAAGTTTTACACGCTGGGAGGTGGTGCACACACATCTTTAGTCCTAGCATTTGCGAGGCAGGGGCAGATGGATCTCTGCGAGTTTGGGGCCAGCCTGGTCTACAATGTGAGCTTCAGGACAGTCAGGGCAGTTACATAGAGAAAACCCTGTCTTAAAAGAAAAACAGACAAAACAACTTAAAAAAAAAAAAACTTCTTCCCTGGTACTAGGGACTGAATTTAGTGCCTCTACGGAACTACATACCTGCCTCCTTCTTTTTAAAATATTTGAGATAGGTTCCCATTGCCCACTAAGTTGACCTTCAAGTTGTGATCCTCCTGCCTCAACCTCGAAGTAACGGACTGCAGGGTTTTCATCCTGAAGAGGTTTTTTCGGGCTGCCTACTTTAGCCATGTTAGGGACTGCCATATTAGTTCACTAAGTTTTGATTGTCCATAGTTATTTCTCACACTGGAGCCTATGTGTGTGTTTTGTTTTATTTTTATCTACGAGACAGTGTCCCACGTAGCTGAGATTGGCCTCTAAACCCCGACCTGACTCCACCTCCAGAGCATTGGAACTCAAGCATAGAGCACCACGCCTAGGACCGCGAGTTAGAGACTGTAGTTGGCACCTCTCAGTGAGAGTCTCGAGCCCTTAAATACAGTGCTCAAGTTCTTCTTGTTGACTCGATTTACTTGCCTTATGTAAGCCCGACGGCTTCTGTTTAAATGTCAGAATGGTAGAGTAACAGTAGCCGGGATTGCTGTCAAAGCAAACGCGAGACTGCACAGCCCTTAGGACGATGCCTGGTACAGAATCGCTCCGAGTTTTATTGTTGACGTCTGTCAATGAGAGGCTGGGAGCGGAATGAATGTGTGAACGAAAAGACAGGTCAGTTACAGGCGACTCCTGAGGCTAAAATGCTAAACTGAAATGCCGCTTTCCTGCCGTGCAAACTGGAGCCGGAAGCCAGAACAGAGCCTTGGCCCGGACCCTGCAGGAAGTCGCGCTCTCGGCCAATAGACGCCTGGCTCTGAGAATAAGCGTCTCATTCCACCTGTAGTGAGGCAGCGAGAGCGGAGGCGAACTCTCGCGATGTTTTGATCTCCCGGGCACTTCTTCCCCGACCCCACTCCGTTAGGCACGCCCCTCCCCAGGCCCCGCCCTCGTAGCCCCGCCCTCCCTCTATTCCCGGACTGCCTTCCAGCGCAGCCCGGGCACCCAGCGCTGGTCAGCGGGCGCAGAGGTGAGTGTCCTGTCTCCAGGCTCACAGGTCGAGGGCACTGGCCCGGCTCCTGGCGGGGACGCTCCATTTCCGTCGCCACAGAAGCGCCCGGGCCTCTGCCAGAAGGACCACGAGCTGTCCGGCCTTGGGTCTCCACGGCTGTTCTGTCCGCAGCCCCTGGTACCCGGGTACCCTGAATCCCTACCCCTGGGCTCCCTGCTGCTGGATTCTTAGGACTAATTCTGATTGAACTAACTGAGGCAAAACCAAGACGTCTGGTACCTTTTCTCAGGGAGAAAGCAGCCTTTTACAAATGATTTTAATATACTGTTTGTAAGACCCTAATCTCCAGCGTCAAGAAGTCAGATCGTGTTGTATTCTATCAACTCAAGTACTGCAAAGTCAGTTAGGGAGTATTCTTTAAAATACTTGTGCTTAAGATGGGGGGTTTCTTAAGTTGGAAAATTGTTCTATTTGCTTCTGCTGAAAAGACATTGACGTTGGACTTTCAGAAAACTGAAGAAGTCGCTGTATAGAGTTAATACTAACTACAGTATTTACGTCAATTGTGGACAGGAGATGAAGTTGAGAGGGACAAGAAAACAGGAGGCTCTGAAAGGCTGGATTGCCAATGAGTGCATATTGGGAAAAACAAGAACATTGTTGCTGGAAGCATACATTTCATCTGTATGCACCTTATTCCCCATCTGCCTCTGTAGCGAGATGCATTCAGCCGAGCCTAATGGTGCTTTCCAGGCAGCCAGTTGCAGTTGGAGCATCAGAAAGCCATTTGGTTGTAGTGAATGGAGATTTTGGAGATAGTTCTACTTTGCAGAAGGAAAGCCTTCCATTTGTGTAATCTTTGTGTATCTCATAATGATGGCACATTGCCTACATTTTCCCTTTGTAAAAGGCTGTGTTAATAGGTAAGGTGGTACCCAGACTTTGGTGTTAGGACCACCTCTGTTGTGTTTGTGACACAGTACCTCATCTGTAACGTGGATTAGTTCATGTCTGCTGTACTGCTTGGCTGTGAGGATAAAGATCCTTATGGCAGCTAGCAAGTTTAAAGAGTCTATGAGTGAGGTCAATGGGTAGATGAAAAGTCAACCTTGGAACGGTATTCTGATTTTATCTAGTTATTAGCTGTTTGAAAGCTAAAAGTATTTAGTTATTGTAATATTACTCAGATATGCAGATATGAAGAAAACCTCTGCCCTCAGGATTTTACAGACTTGTCTAAAGTGTCAGTCAACTGATGTGTGTGTGTGTGTTTGTGTGTGTAATATATATTACAAATTGTAAAAAACTTAATAACTGGCTTGCTCTGGAAGAAAGCCAAGGAAATAATTAGTTGGGACAAGGAAGTGAGTTTTCTGTTGAAACCCGCAAAGCGAAAGAGGCAGTTTCCTGGCTAAGAGGGGAACAGCAAGCACTTGGAGAAGTTTGACAGCTCCCAGGAGTAAGAAAGCCCAGGAAGTTGGTGAATGTGTCAGAGGAGGCTGGACAGGCAGGTTGGGCCCAATGGTCAAGTGCTCTGAAAGCTTCATAAGATTTTACTTTTCTCATCTTGTCAAAAATGGAAGGGCTCATAAGGGCACAAAGTTGATAAAGTGTTTATTTAGTAAGGCATGCCCAAGAGGGAGAGATGCAATTATGTGTACATTTTCTGAGGCTCATTGCTGTAGTTGGTATGTTGGAAGCGATGAAAGTGGATACGCGGAGACCAGGAAAACAGCCGGCCAGGGCAGGAGACGGCAGTGGCTCGTGGCTTTGGCAGATGGAGCGACGTGGCTAGAATTGAGATGTATTTTGGAAAGAGAAACACTAGCTTTGTGATGGATTGAAGGAGCTGTGATGGAGAGGACAGGACCCTTCGTGACTTCCGCCTGAGCTGCTGTGTGCAGAGAAGCGTGTTTTCCTGGAGAGGCGACTGGGGGTGAACTGTAACAGCCGTCTGGGAAGGTGTGACTGACATGGACATGCCGTGAGACAGCCAAACCACTCCCAGCCGACTCAGTGGGTAATTACCCAGGAAGCTTTGTGTTCTACACAGAAGCGTGGATGCTGTCGGTCCTGTAGTTCCCGTCACTTTGTGTAAACACATATAAGATGTCCGAAGAGCAGGTGCCTGGCAATAGCGTGAGGAAGTAGATGGAATAAATATGGGAAAGCATTAAATTCGTAGATTGACCTGGAACTGTTACTGAACACTTCATAGAAAACGGCAACTGTTGTCTTCTGAGCTAAGAAATAAGAGTTTGAAAATGGCCGGGCGGTGGTGGCACACGCCTTTAATCCCAGCACTGGGGGGGGGGGGGCAGAGGCAGGCGGATCTCTGTGAGTTCGAGGCCAGCCTGGTCTACGAGAGCTAGTTCTAGGACAGGAACCAAAAAGCTACGGAGAAACCCTGTCTCGGAAAAAAAAAAAAAAAAAAAGAGTTTGAAAATGATAGAAAGTAACCCCAAAGTTACAAAACTCCGCTCGTTAAAAACCTTCATACAAATGCTCAGTGAGAATTACTTTCTTAAAGTGAATAAAACTTTGCCTTAGGAATAAGAATGAATAAGCTTATTAACATGGGAGGAAACGAAACACAAGGCTTCCCGAACTTGTCAAAGGTGGAAGGGCTCATAAGGGCATAAAAGCAAGACTCTGACACCAGTGGGTTTCAAAGCGTGAGTTCTTCACAGCGAAGCACACGATTCCAGACAGCCAGGGCTGCACAAAGAAACCCTGTCATGAAAGAAACAAGGGAGGCGGGGGCAAATGTAGCTTCATTTTTTTTTCTCAGTTTTGCGACTGGAAGAGACTTTACAATAAATTTTCAACCAACGTATAACTGCTACATCTATACAAATCACCTGAGGCCCAGAACAGTTTATAGTTGGGTTCCTGTTCCTAGTGCAGTGGTTTGGACTAGTGACTTTGGATCTCACTCTTTGCTATTTCTGATAATCTTCAAAGCTCTAAAGAGAAGGATAAAAAGCTAAGAAAGGTAGAAATGTGAAGTATTTGACAATATTTACATAGTGGAAAATAAAGGAATTAAGCTGTTAGTGAAATAAGTACAAATAATAGTTATTTTAATGTTTGAGATAAATAAAACACAAAATGCAAAATGAGACAGCTCAAAATGAAAATGGGGCCTGCTGCATTTGAGAGTTTTTTAAGCCTTTTCTTTGATTATATGCTGTACAACTCGCTTCTGGGGTCTGTGGATGCAAAGCAGTTGGTATAGAGTGCATTCTCAGTGTGAATAGAGCCCTGGGTTTGATCTCACTACTACAGAAACAAAGAGGCGTGCCCTACAACTGGAGGCAGAGACAGGAAGATCAGAATTTTAAGATCTTTGGCTATATAGCCAAGTTCTATACCAGCCTAAGATACATGAGACCCTGTCTTACAAAAATAAAACCAGAAACTGGTTTCTGTTCTCATAAAGATCCTTACCTCAAGTCCAAAAGAAAATTTCCTCTCTCCCTTCCATCCGTCCCTCCTTCCCATCCCTCTCTCCCTCCCATCCATCCCTCTCTCCCTCCCTCCCATCCCTCACTCCCTCCCTCCCATCCCTCTCTCCCTCCCTCTGGGATCTTTGAAACAGAGTTTCTCTATGTAGCATTTTCATTGTCCTGGAACTCACCTTATAGACTAGACTGGGCTTGAAATCACAGAGATCACCTGCTTCTGCCTCGAGTGCTGAGATTATAGATGTGAGTCACCACTGCCCAGCCAGTTAGGTCTTTTTCTAGTAAAAGACCTAAATATTGCTTAATCAGAGTACTCTATTATGATTTTAATGTCCCAAATACGAGCAGAAATTTTAGTTGTCACAAAAGAAGGTAGAAAGTGTAATTGTCTTTAGTGTTGGTATGTTCTGGCTCTGTAGGCCAACAGGTTTATATGCAGTGCTTGTAAGAAACCTAACAATGATATTTTTTTTTGTCCTCTTTATAGAAATGGACCAATTTTGACAAGATGTAGTGCTGCGGCGTGCCTGATCAGAGATGTTCAGTCATGGCATCCGAACTTTGTAAGACGATCTCTGTGGCCAGGCTTGAAAAGCACAAGAATTTGTTCTTAAATTACAGGAATCTGCACCACTTCCCACTGGAGTTACTGAAAGATGAAGGGCTGCAACATCTGGAGAGGCTCTACATGAAAAGGAACTCGCTCACAACCTTGGTAGAGTATTGCATTGCATTACTTCCATTTGTAGATGTGGTCCTGACCAACATGTGTTCTATTCACCCATGCTACTCAGATCAAGGGTTGCACATGCAGGCGACGGAGATGCACAGGGGATGGAGTGTGCTTGTTGCCTAAGTCCCTGCAGTTAGGCTACAGAAGGGATGTGCAGGCAAGTGAAATATCCTCATATACCCTTGAGACAGTTAGCCTTACTTCAGTCAGCAAGCACACCTCTCATGGCCTGTGCTTCTGCTTAATGACAAAGCAGCCTAGATAAAAAGGAAACCGGAGAAGACCAATAAAGCCTGACTCTGACTTGTAGGAATTAAAAAGAGAATGAGCTGAAGATTAAAAGTCTTAAGATATATTTGGGGAGTTTAATGAAGCCTTGTGTATTAACCAAAACCTTGTCAAAATCAGAGTGATCTTGTGTTGGGATATCATACGTTTGGTGGGAAAAACCTTGCTGCTGCAGCAACATTTAATTCACTTTTTGTGTTCCAAGGGAAAGCGCAAAGTCTTCCTTATAGCCTATTCTATGTAAGACAAAGAAACTATTTCAATTGGGGAAGAGAAAGTTCTAACCAGAGTTTTATTCCCACTGCTCATTATAAAATATGGTCCCCATTTTAAATGAATTTATTTTATATGGCCTTTTGTGGTTATCATTTTACCTGATTTGAATCTTTTGCTTGAATTTATGACTTAGGTTAGCCTGCTGTTTCTTTGTAATTGAACCTTTCTGTGTTTTGAACTTTCCTTAACTATCTGGAAAGTGTGCCGTACTAGTTTTATATGTGTGGATGTATTTCTGGACAAATCAGTCTATGAAAAATACCTGAAATAGAAGAGATGCACTCTAAATTGTATCTTTAGTTTATCAGTAAACGAATGGCTATGCATGTTTTTAGCACTTGACATATTGGCACAAATGTAAGGTCGAATACCTAGCTAGGTTTTTAAACTTAAAAATGTCTTATCTATACTTTCATTAGTTTTTTATAAAATATTGCTACTTTGTGATGTGAGATCATTTTTTTTTTTTTTTTTTTTTTTTTTTTGGTTTTTTT
>NW_026067945.1:3301843-3315291 GCF_014885135.2 Alexandromys fortis | reverse complement strand
TATATATGCTTGTGTTTAGGAGATTCTCAGAGGGATAGAGGGATGAATGCTGAGTTAAAGGGTAGATATATTTTGGTTTAAAATACTTTGAAGTAGTATTTCGTTATGTAGTATTATCCTTTATTTGTCGAACTAAGAAATTGTCAAACTTTTTTTTCAATGTAATAGGGGCTGATTTATATAGGAACCCAATTATGTAATTAAGAAGTAAATATAATATAGTTAGGGGTGGGCATAGGGGTACACTCCTGTAGTATCAATACTTGGGAGGCTGAGGCAAGAGGATCATTCATTTGGGGCCAGACTACATAGCAAGACCCTGTTTCAAACGAAACTAGACCCAAACCAGAGGCATAAAAAACTAACTCATGTAGGAAACATGATTTGGGGCCCTGCAATTTATTTTAGAAGATGCTTTAACTTTTAGCTTTTCTGTAAACACCGGTCTCTGATGTTTGAATGCTTGGTCCTCAGTTGGTGGCCCTGTTTGGGAGAGACTTATGACATGGGGCCTGGAGGATTGGGAATGTGTCAGTCAGGAAAGTGCTTGTTGGGCAAGCAGGAGGTAAAAGGCCAGGTGTGGGTGCCCTGTGCCTGTAACCCCAGCACTCTGGAGGTAGAGACAGGCAGCTCCAGGAGCTTACTGGCCAACCACCCAAGCTGAATGAGCAAGCTTCGGGCTCAGCAGGAGAGCCTGTCTCCAAAATAGGTTGAGTGACTGAGGAAGACATCACTCTCTGACCTCCGTACACATGTGCCATACATGAACATGTATACACATATATACCACATACAGAAATTAATATCTTTCTAGAAACTTTGAGAAGACATTGTAATTCACTATTGGAGTGGAAATTGACAGTTTTTTTTTGTGGTTTAGATACTGTCTAGTAAAATTGTATACCCAATAGGGCAAAACAATTACATGAACAAGGATATTCATTGTACGTTAACATATTAGCGTGATGAGCAGTTGTTTTCATAATTGTACATTAGTGTGTTGGTTAAAACCTAATAGCAGCTAACTGCTTGTGAATCTTTACCAAGGCGTTTGCGTGACAACAAATGCCAGGCATTGTTCTAAGCAATCTGCATGTGTTATTTAATGCCGAGAACAATGCTTCGATGCAGCGCTTTCATTATCCCACATCTGTAGATGAATAAGGCATTGAGAAAGGGCGATAGTGGAGAATGTGAGGGAGTGGGTGGGAGCCCAAGAAGATTCTTAGGTCGCAAAGTGAAAAAAATTATACTATTATACCTGGCTATTATATTATTTTCTTTTCAAATAAATACTTTAAAAAGTTATTAAAGATGGTTGGCATATGACCCAAGAATGGATAAGGAAAATGAGGTACATTTACACAATGGAGTACTACACAGCAGAAAAAAAAATAATGACATCTTGAAATTTACGGGCAAATGGATGGATCTAGAAAACATCATATTAAGTGAGGTAACCCAGACCCAGAAAGACAAATATCGTATGCACTCACTCATAAGGTGGGTTTTAGACATAAAGCAAAGAAAAACCAGCCTACAATTCCAGAGAATCTAGACAACAGTGAGGACCCTAAGAGAGACATACATGAATCTAATGTACGTGGGAAGTAGAAAAAGACAAGATCTCCTGAGTAAGTTGGGAGCATTGGGGACCATGGGAGAGGGTTGAAGGGGAAGGGAGAGGAGGGAGGGGAGTGAACAAAAATATATAGCTCAATAAAAACAATTTTAAAAAGTGTAGGCCAGGCTGACTTTGAACTTGTACATGCTTCTTGCTCCAGTCTCCCAAGGGCTGGGATAACAGGCATAGGTTTCCACACACAGCAATGCTTGCATTTTAGTATTTATGTATGCATTTAGTATTTCTAGGGCATGGCCCTAGAAAATCAGTTTGAAGAAGTCTGAGCAAGGACTCAGTGAAACCATGAACTGGACAGCTCTATGGGTAGGAGGAAGGTTTATTGCACGTCAGTGTTGGTGGGAGGGATTTCTGCTTCCGTGGAAACGTGGGCTTGGAAGGGCGTGATGCAGCATAGCGCCACTAGGGGGCACTCTTGGCCTGTTCGACAGGCGCGTTTTCCTAGGCTCTTGTTTTGTTTCCAAAGGCAGAATTCTCACCAGCTGCAGTCTTCTCAAAGTTAGTGTGCCTGTTTTTAAACAGAAACGCAGTGTGCTTACCTTGTTAATGAGCTCATGCTGCCGCCTGTCAATAGCAGAAGTATGCTTTCAGTGCTTTGTGTATAGCTTTATCTCAAAAAGCAAAGCAAAAAAAAAAAAAAAAAGCAAAATGTCTTATCATGGAATGCTCTCTGATAAAGCCAAGTAGGTATCCAAAAATAATTGAGGTCATGCAAGCTAAGCAGAATCAGTATTGATACTCTAGCCAATGAAACTAGGTGAGGGCCCGATGGCGTTTCTTTCCTGCCCCAGTCTTGGCTTTGACGGGAACACTGGCGATTAAGCCCTCTGCCCAACAGTTCTGTAGTTTGCTAGATATGCCCATAAATGGATATGTATGTTGATACAGACAGAAGGAAGAAGGCCGTGGATAAGAGAGTCAGGGGCTAGAGAGGCAAGATACCAATGCTACAAGATTATTCCAGGGATTTTAATAGGTCCACTTGTGACATCCGAGGCAGTAAGTTTTGAATGTATACTGGTATCATGTGTGCCGGTATCAAATATGAGGAGGATTCAAAGCTTTTACCACTTAAACATCAGTAGTGAGTACTCAGTCATCCGACAAGATCCGTGTTCAGTGATAGTGTTAGTGAGAAAGGGTGTGGCTATAGTGTCTGAGCAGTTGTAATGTATCTGTATGCCTGTATGAAATGGGTAATGTTCTTTTTGTTTGTTTGTCAAGACAAGGTTTCTCTGTGTAACAGTCCTGACTGTCCTGGAACTCACTTTGTAGACTAGACTGGCCTCACAGAGATTTGTCTTCCTCTGCCTTCCATGTGCTGAGATTAAAGGAGTGTGCCACTACCACCCATAATCATTTTCTTATCTAAAATAAAACCAGAGAGTTTCCATTGTGTTTAGTTTTTTTTTTTTTTAAAGCTATTCCTTAAAGCTATTCCTTAGAAAAGCCCATATATCAGTTACTTCCTTGTGCATTGTGGCCTGTCTTGCCCATCCCCTATGCCAGGCCTTGCTTCCTAAGGCTCCACAGTCTCCCCCCCACAGCACCACCACCTGGGGACCAAATGTTTGAACACGGCTCTGTGGGAATGGTTTACATTCAAACCTTAATAGTCCTTGCCACTTTGTGAAAAATCACTATGGATCTTTATGCTTGATTTTGTTTGATTTTTACATATGTGTATGTTTGGGAGTATGTGCACATGTGAGTGCGGGCGTCCAGAGTCTAGAAGAGGGCATCTGGTCCCCTGCAGCTGGAGTAAGAGGTTGTTGTGAGTTGCTCAGTTTAGGTGCAACAGCGAAGTAACTTCTGTGTTAGGTCCTTTCCGTGGCTGTGCTGAAACCATGTGGCCCAGGCAGTCTTGTTCCAGAGTGTTTCTGTGGCTGTGCTGAGACCCTGTGGCCGAGGCAGTCTTGTTCCAGAGTTTCTGTGGCTGTGCTGAAACACTGTGACTGACGCAGTCTTGTTCCAGAGTGTTCGTCTGTTAAGGACGGAGCAAAGGCACGGCAGCTGGGGCAGCAGCTGAGGACTCACATCTTGAAGTGCATGAAGGAATCAGAGAGCCAACTAGGAATGGCCTGTGGCTTTGAAACCTGAGAGCTTTGCTCCCTGTGACAAGGCCACCCCTTCTAAATGTACCCAAACAGAGGGACTTGTCATTCAAACCATCACATATTCCTAATCGCTGGCCACCCCCAACTCCAAGCACAGTTGTTACAATAACAAGATTCTACAGACCCACGATGTCTTTAGGAGGCATTACAGGACAATAGGCCACTTTCTGAACGCCCCTCTCCTTTGCGTATGTTATTTCCTGTGCCCAGAAGGTGAAGCAGAGCTACCCTCCTGTCCACCTCATGCCGATCTGTCATACTTGTCTTTCAGAATTCATGCCAGGCGAGTTTTTATTTTCATTTGCTAAAAACTATTCCTGGTTCTGTCACTGAAACCTGGCTTACCTTTTGGTGTTTGGGGGATGCAGAATGAAAAAAAAAAAAGCATATCCTGTGTGCTCCTTCAGTTCTCATAACGTGCATCTCCATCTACTGGTAAATGTGAACCATGTTTGTCATTTTATACACAGGTATTTACAGAAACACCCCAGGGATGGCACTGTCGGCTCCTTTCAACCTGTGAGGGCAACTGTAGACCTTCCCGAACCCTTGGAAAAGCACTCCTCCTCCACAGCACATTTCACTGTCTACCACCCCCTCTGGAGGCCACTCTCATGTCCAGAAATGTTACATTCATCCATCTGCCACGCCCTCTAGAGGCCACCCTCAGGACCAGAAACACTGGACCACAGCCCTCATCTCTGTTCATTCTCAACCTTGGTTCTCATTCATTCTTTAGCAGCAGAACTGTGGGGAGAGGGGGATTGAGGGCTCTGTGAGGCCACTGTAACAGTGCAGTGTCAGCAGAAGTTAGGGTGTAGTCATCAGGGTGGGGGACCCCTCTTGGGGACTATAGGGAGTCTTGCATGCCTTTCTCCCTGTGCAGGCTGTGGGCAGTCCTCGGCATTCCTTGTCCACAGCTGCCCCTTTAGCCACCGATTCTCTCATCCTTGGCCTTCTTCCTTCTCTCTGTCTTCAGAGAGGTGTCTTTCTTTTGCCACCATGGAGCCAGAGGGTTCTGGTTTCTCTAAGGTATTGTTTCTCAAACCGTAGGTAGCAACACTTTTACAGGGGTTGCCTAAGACCATCAGAAAACACAGGTATTTATACTATGATTTATAATGTTATATCCACTCTGTGGTATAACATTATGCAAAACAATGCATAATAAATGTCGAAATGCAAAAAGCAAGGTTTATTGTGTGTGCACAATACAAGCTGGCAGGCAGGGACCTCATCAGTGCAGCAGCGGCAAGAGGAGGCACCCCACCCTTCTAGAGGGCATTATTTAAAGGCAGAAAACAGAAAAGTTACATTAGCAGGGTGTATGCTGCCAGGTGATCCTATCTACAGCAGTTGGAAAGTTAGGAATTTCCTTTGGGTGGTCTGTTCCTGGGTGGTGCCTGGGTGGTCTCAGTTTGTGGTCTTTATCTATTGAAGCCAGGTATTGCTTCAGGGTAAACTACTGAGACTCAGGCCTCTATTGAGCTTGTCATGGCTGAGTCCTACATTAACAGTAGCAAAATTATGGTTATGAAGTAGCAACAAAAATAATTGTATGTATGGCTGGGGGTCACTACAACATGAGGAATTGTATTAAATGGTCACAGCGTTAGGGTGAGAACCACTGCTCTAAGGGATGCTGATTTTAACTGTTTGAATTTACTAAGTGTCTTGTGATTGTTGTTAAGTGTAAGTCCTAAACATGTTGTTATTATTTTCACATTCTCAACATTTATAGCCCAAGAAAATAGTCTGTTGTGTTTAAGATAATTAAAAATGTTAAAACTGTTTTTTCAAAGATAAAATTTAATTCTGAGTTTTTAATTTTCAGCCAGAAAACCTTGCTCAGAAGCTTCCAAACCTTGTGGAACTGTGAGTCTGTTTATTCAATTTTTTAAAACAAACAAAAACAATCAATCAAAAAAAAAACAAGAATGGGAATTTTAAGCTATTTGAAATTTGTTGCTTTTGAATGTGGTTGTCATGTTGTTGCTATGGGTAGACCAGATGCTTTGCTAACTAACCCCCCTGGTGTGTTAGACCCCTTTAATGTGTTGAAAAAGCTCAGCTCAGGCAATGAAAATGCTTCTTCTGGGAAGTCCATACAGTTTCTGTAGACCTACTGTGTGCAGATTTGACCATGAGCTGTTAGTGGTCAGGTCATGATTAAACAGTATATATTAAATGCTTAATCCATTCTATCCCCTAGTCTTTGTGAGTCTCCATGAGAGTGTTGTGACATGTCTTGGCCTCTCCATCATCAGCCATGTGACTCTGCTCTAGCCTTCGCTTCTTTTGCCAGTCTATGTAGGGCTTGAGCTCAGCAGATATGAGAGCCCAAGGCTTTCTTAGTTCTTCAGTTGCTCCTTGCACGGCTCTGGACTTGCTGATGCCCCACATGGGCCAGGGGTCTGCTGGGTTGACATCCCACGTGGACCAGAGGTCTGCTGGGCTAATGTCTCATGTGGACCAGGAGTCTTCTGCTGTTGACGTCCCACGTGGGCCAGAGGTCTTCTGAGCTAACATCCCACGTAGACCAAGGGTCTGCTGGGTTGACGTCACACGTGGACCAGGGGTCTGCTGGGCTGACGTTCCACGTGGACCAGGGGTCTTCTGGGTTGACGTCCCACATGGGCTAGGGGTCTGCTGGGTTGACGTCCCACATGGGCTAGGGATCTGCTGGGCTGATGTCCCACGTGGACCAGGGGTCTGGTGGGTTGACATCCCATGTGGGCCGGGGGTCTGGTGGGTTGATGTCCCATGTGGGCTGGGGTCTACTGGGCTGACATTCCATGTGGATACTCCCTACCAGCTTTTCCTTCACGTTTTCTGGTTTGTGTATTATTTGTTACAGCTGTTTTCTATTGCCTCAGGAAGCTGTGAAATTAAATAGTTGCCTGAAATTTGTTTCAGTTTAGCACTGGGATAGGTTTTTCGTTTTTTGTTTTTGTTTTGTTTTTGAGCTAGAAATTTTGGACTTACCCTTGATAATAATATCTATATCTCTACCTTACTAGAGTATATATTAGAACAGCTAATAATATCTGTAGCTCTACCTTACTAGTGTATATATAAGAACAGCTAATAATATCTGTAGCTCTACCTTACTAGTGTATATAAGAACAGCTAATAATATCTGTAGCTCTACCTTACTTGTGTATATAAGAACAGCCTGCCAGTCAAGTTGCCAGGCAGCTCTGAGACCAGGTGAATAGTGATTCTTTGGGAATGTGGCTTGGGAAGCCTGCTCACCCAGTTTTCCCCAGGCTACCGCTTTTCAGTTTGGGTGTGAACTCTTGGCTTTCCTTAGTTCTGCAGACCTAGACAGAAAACAGAGCTCCCAGGCCACTGTCTGATACACCACAGCATTTTTCTTCCATAGATACCCCATGTCACTGTAGGCCTTGGTCTAGTTACCATAGTCTTATGTATGCTGCTTCTGAAAAATTTTTACAATTGTCTCATTGATTTTATGGAAAAGAATTCTTTATCACTTTTACTCAGAATTATTAGTTGTTTTTTTTTTTTAAAAAAAAAACATAACAAATTGCCAAATAATTTTCTAGATTAACTGTTTCTTTTGACATTTCCCTGGTGTGTTGTACCATCTCTCCCAACAGGAACTCACAAGCCCAGCTTGGCCTCAGACTTGCTGTGTAGCCAAGAATGACCTTAAACTTCTTACCTCCTGCCTCTACCTGCCATGTGCCGAGGTACAGGAATGTACCGTCACACCCAGCTTGTTCGCTGCTGTAACATGCTGCCGTGACAAAATGCCTGAGAGATGCTACTCGGGGCAGCGGTTCACAGCCTTCCAGTGCCGTCACCCTTTAATCCAGTTCCTCCTGTTCTGGTGATCCCAAACATAAAATTATTTTCATTGCTGCTTCATAGCTGTAAATTTGCTACTGTTAGACTCATAATGCAAATACTTTTGATAGAGGCCTGCCAAAGGGCTTGTGACCCATGGGTTGAGAACCACTGACTTAGGGGCAGAGAGACTTAACTGTGGTTCACAATTTCAGAGGGATTTCAGTGAGTATCAGGGAAGGTGTAGCAGTGTGGCTCAGCACTGGGACTGGCGGAGACAGCTCTCCCATGTGTGGGAAGGGGGCAGAGAATGAGGAACGTAGACCATTTAGACTCTACTTCTTCCGCCAGGCTCCTGCCCATGAGACGGCACCACTCATTCAAAGCGTATCTTTCTCCTCAGTTAATTCTCGCTGGCAATGCCATCACAGGCACACCTGGAAGGTGTGCTGCAGTCTCCTAGGTCATTCTTTGTCTGGTAAAATTGACAATAAAGATTAGCAGTCACAAGCAGTAAGGCTTCCCTCCTTAGTGTCTGGTGTTGCCCCTGGTTCTCATTCCGGCCGTTCTGATGTGACTGTGGTTTATCACAGCGAGGCTTCATTTGTGTTTCCCTAATGGCTGGTGATGCTGAACGTCTTTCTTGTTCCTGCTAGTCACCTGAGCCCCAACTGTCTGTTTGATAGTTCCTGATGTAGTCTGCGGTTTTCTTGTCCAGCACATTACAAGTCCATCTTCCAGGATGCAGCTCAGCTCTTGGTCCTCCCGTTCTTTTGCAGGGTAAAAGCTGGCCACCTCGATAAAATCCAGTGTGTCAGCTTTGCTTCCATATATTGTGCTCTGATCTCCAAGTGGAAGCCTGGGATTCAGTGGTTTTCTTTTTTTTTCCTTCCCTAAAAGTCGTGTTTCTGTTGTCTCGGTCGCCTCCTGTATTTTTCAGTGATGCTTTTCTGGGATGAGGGTCATAATTGCTAGCATTCCTGTCTTTCAGCATTGTGGAGGTGTTCATTACCACTGGCTTGTACTTTATCAAGATACACCTGTTTCTCTTAAATTTATTCCTTTGTGTAAAGGTATATTTTTCTCCTCTTGATCTGGTTTGAAGAGTTTCCTTTTAAAATTTTAAAATTAACTTCTTTTTGTGGTGGTACTGGGGATGGCATCCAGGACTCTGTGTGCTAGGTGAGCACACTGTCTTCCATAGAGCCTCCCTCACAGCCCCAGGAGCCTCCAGCTTTTACTCCACTCTGGAAGAATTTGATCTTGAACTTTGTGGTTTTCTTTTTCGTCTTTGAGTATACTGAGTATTCTAGGGTTTATTTTCTTCACCTTTGGATAATCCTTGACATTATTGCATCAGGTGTTTTTAGTCCCTCTGCTGCCTTTGGCCCTTACCTGTGACACTCCTGTGTGCTCATTGACCTGTTTAATACACCCCCGTAATTGACATGACTGTTCTTCTTCAGCGTCTTTCTGCATTGTGTTTCTGCTTTGATAAATTGTATTTTTCTGCCCTTGAGGTAGGTTAGTATGTTAATGCCATACAGTGATTATATATTATGTATTTTCATTTTTTACATAGATGTCTTTGATCTCTAGACATTTTATTTTTCTTTATATTTTATAGTTCATAAATTTCTTCTAAATATCCTATCTTAGTTAGGGTTTCTATTGCTGCAACAGAACACCAGGACCAAAAAGCAAGTTGGGGAGGAAAGGGTTTATTCTGTTTATACCTCCTCATCACTGTTGATCACCAAAGGAAGTCAGGACAGGAACTCAAACAGCACAGGAACCTGGAGGCAGGAGCTGATGCAGAGGCCATGGAGTGAGGTGTACTTCCATTGTCTCCAGAACTCTTTTCCCTTGGCTGCTAGCGGACAAGGCTGCATAGTGGCTCCATACCCCGCTGTAGCCCCGGATCCCCCAGACAGTTGGTGATGACGGGGCTTGCCTTGCTGGCTCTGTCCTTAGGAAGTCACCTGTTGTCTTTCTTAGAGCCCATCTAGTTTTGTTTTTAGCAGTCAGGCCAGTCTGGCCCCTGTTACTCCATCAGGCCTAGAAGTGGAAGTCCTGTTCCTTCAATTAAAAAGAAAACTTCACCGTAGAGTGCATTCATAGTTAAGGGAATCTGTAAAGATAGCACAGAGTGTTCTCCGTACGCCTCACCCAGCTTCCCCCATGGTTAACATCACAGAACCATGGGGGCATTTGTCAACATTGGGAAACTGACATTAACATATTGGGTAAAAGTTTCTTTCAGTTTATTTTAAAAAACAAAACAAAACAAAAAAAAAGACACAGCAACTGTACCTTAAAGTGGCATCTGTGCTGGCGTTGAACTTGATTTTCTGCCGCATTCAGCCAGACGGGATGAAAACTAGTTATTCTGAAAGGAGATTTCAGTTACTCTGAGATTAAAAAGAGCAGACAGAATTGAAGGTCCCGAGGCTGTGATCACAGAAGCCCTCTGACTACACAGCTGCAGGCTCGCTGCCCCAACAAGCACCCCTCTAAGAGTGCCAGCTCACCAGCTCTCTAATTCCCAGAGAGAGGTCCACATGCTCTCTTTTGTGATTATAAATGAGGAGGTGTGGGGGTGGTGGTGGTGGGGGGGGGTGACCCTGTGGTCACGTGACTATGAAGGGGAAGTAAACACAGTACAGTGTTCTGGCATACCTTTCACCCAGTTACACAGAGTCACAGAGGGGCTCGCTGCCTGTTCTAGGTGGATTCTCACTTGGTTGTATCTTAGAATTATTTGTGGAATTCAGGTTGTGTTTCACTTGATGCTTGATGGAGGATCTTTGAAGACCCTGATGGTTCCGATGTGTAGAAAGGATCAGGAACGTTGTCGTGCTTTATGCCGTCTTCATTATAGACACATTTAGTGGGTTAAAATGTGTTTTTAAATTTCAGTCATAATAGGGGGTACTTTAGTATATATTTTGACTTGGCCATTTTCATAGGTAGAAATGCAGCCACGTATTTTGTTGAAACAGTGTTTAAAGCCGGGCTCTGCCTCTATTTTTATGTGATGGCATCTGGCTTCTCTGCACAACAAATGCAGATTTGCATACTGTAGTGTGTGTGCCTGCACATTTATTTACAGTCTTTTGGCACAAAGAACCTTAATCAAGAATGCTTCCAAAAGGATTGCGTTTAAAATGTGTAATCAGTTCGTATACACAAAACGAAGAATGAGTCTATTCTAGAGTGCGCACTTGGTTAAATGGTGTCACATAGTTATCAAGCGAGGGCTTGCTGCTGCCTGGCAAACACAGAAGCCAATACTACAGCGTGGACTTTTGCCAAAGGAGAAGGCTTTGTTGCTTGACCAACTGGCGAGAAGGCCAGGAGCTCTAGGCTCAGGTCTCTCTTCTTCTCTCAGTCAGTGGGATAATGATAGTGGAAACTTGAGAGGAAATGCCGCTTGTTGGTCAGGTGGTGGTCAGGTGTGCTTGCTTCTCTGCTCTGGAAGGGTTTATTCTGTTCTGCTGGGGAGTTTGAGCATGCGATATTGATCACAATACTTGGCTGCTTCTCTCCATAACCACTTTTGCAAAGCTGGTTTCAGACATTAAGGACCATTAGTGAAAAGCCTTTAGGAATTTTCTGGAGGGAAAAGTCTCACATCTGAGAGTGTCTGGGCTTAGCTGATTTCAAAACCCTCAGGTTAACATCCTCTACAAGGCTGGTTTAATTTGGCATAGAAACAGCTTCACAAAATTACTTTCTGTGTTATTCTGTGCTCCCTGGACATTGTCACGTTCACTAAAGATTTTTAATGCAAAAGAAATTTTCTAAGTTATATTTTAAAATGCTTTTGGGAATTTGATTGATTTGAAAATACATCATGCTAAACTCTAGTTTTCTTACCTCAGAATCAGCAATGAGGCCTATTTTCTTCTATTACTACCGTATGATCTCTGGCAGTCACTGTGTCTGGCTCTAAATATCTTGTTTATGATGGTACCTGGAGTCTCCACAAGAGTGTGCCAAAGATACTTCAGTGCGAAAATGTGATAACTCAGGCTTGCCCAGGCTTGCAGGTCTTTTTAAAGAAGTTCCATTTGCTGAGAAGTAAAATCTCTGTGCGTTGGCATCTGAGTGTCTACAGATGCTTCAGTGAACATTTAATCCCTGCTCTTGGGTTACAGTAAGCATGCCAACGAGAGACAGCTTTAACGGTTTCTTTTTTCTTTTCTTTTTTTCCCCCTCTTTGAGTGTTTTCCCTGCAAGCATGTATGTGCCCATGTGTGCCTGGTACCAGTGGAGTTTAGAAAAGGTTGTTTGGTCCCAGGAACTGAAATTACAGACAGTGATGAGCCAACAAATGGGTGCTGGGAACTGAACCCAGCTCCCCTGTAACAGTAACAGCTGAGCCAGTTAGAAATATCTAAGTTACATTTTAGAAACTAAAACTGTCATCTCCTTTTACTCACTAGGTGTTGATATCTGATTTACACAGTAGATGTATTTCTGAAAACCTGAATAATTTAAATGAGCTAGAGAAATTAGTAATTTTTTAATGAGGCTGGAAAATACCTCATTTTTTGTATTAATGATTTTAAAATGACTAAGTTGAAAGATAGATTTGATATTTGTGATTTAGCATAAGCTATTACTCAGTTGTAATATCTGTGTGTTTGGGTCGACATCACAGTATGAAAGGAAGTTTTGCCTTATGTTTGATAAGTTTTCATACAGTTTGTATTAACTGATTACTGACAAAATACTGAATAATAACAGCTGCACTCCCCCTCCCCCTTTCGTCACAGGTACCTTCACTCAAATAACATAGTTGTGGTCCCAGAAGGTAAGCATACTTAGAATTTTTTAGTTTGAAAGCTATATAGTTTATATATTGCTTTATGAGTGGATGAAATTATCTCTTTAAACCCATTTTGGTTAGCGTGTTAGGGAATTTTAACCTAAAGGTCTCCTTAATTGGTTTGCTTTGAAAATGTGAGTCCAGTTAAGGATTACGGCTAAGTAGATGAGGCTAAGAGGCCAGTGAATGACCAGGTCGATCTCTAGACAGTGAAGCAAGTGCTAAATGCAACAAACTCAGAATTTAGTTACACAGAAAATCATACATTCCTTCAAAGTTTGTGTGTGGGGGAGGACAACCATGTGACTTACTCCTCAGATGCCTTCCTTGTTTTGTTTTGTTTTGTTTGAGGGAAATCTCTCACTGGCCTGGCCTGGAGCTCACCAAGTAGGCTAGTCTGGCAGGCCAGTGAGTGAGCTCGGGTTTCCTTGCTTGCGTGACACACTCTTACCAACTGAGCCACTGCCCGGCCCCTGCTCTTAGTTCATCTGAGAGCAGACTCCTATGTCCTGGCTGGTCTCAGACTGGCCTCAGGCTCTGCTCTACCCTCCCCTCAGCTCCCTGGTCGGTGGCTACTGATGTTTGCCATCACAGCTGGACTCGTCTTTGAATGGTTTCTTTAATCACACGTTTCCCCCACTGGTGCAGCATGTTTCTTTGTTCCCTTGTTAAGCTGCATCTTATCTCAGGGTGTAAATATCTATCACTTTCATAGCTTCGCTCTCCTGCTTTGTCCGTCCAAGGGGGAGAGGGAAGACTGAGCATTTCACCCAGGACCACTTGCCTCCCACTCATTCTGCCTTCCCTCTCTCTCTCTCTCTCTTGGAAGCCATTGGGTCCCTGGTAAAACTCCAGTGTCTGGATCTTAGTGACAATGCCTTAGAGGTTGTTTGCCCGGAAATTGGTCGTCTGAGAGCCTTGCGTCATCTTCGATTAGCTAACAACCAACTACAATTCCTACCTCCAGGTAATCCCTGTTTGTATAGTTTCTTGTGTGCCATGACTCTGTTTTTATCACTCTATGCCCCAGCAATGGGATATA
>NW_026067945.1:3292397-3301801 GCF_014885135.2 Alexandromys fortis | reverse complement strand
ATATATGCATTTGCAAGTGTCTGTTTATGTAAGACGAAACAAAGGAATGAATGCAGGTGAAACATAAGCAAGGGTTCTTCTGGCGTAAATGTAAGGAGATAGTGTTTCTGTCTCAGGGCCACTGCGGGAGTGTGTCATGATCATTGTCCCCTCCCGCCACTGCTGGGCAAGATGCTCGTGTGAGAGTGAACTCAGAGGCTTATGGTGTTTTTTTGTAAAAATAGTATTAAGAGGGTAAGTAATATATAACCTCATAACAAGTCTCACCGCTTCCAACTATATTCAAGTGCAAACACTTTCGAGTCAGTAAGGAACGTGGGTCTCAGGGCTTATCATGCATGGGTGGTGTCTGATCATTCCAGCTTTCACTTTCTCCTTTTAGATAGCAGGGGATTAAGTGCTCTTTTGAAGACTGCCTAGAAAATGTAGCAGCAGAGATAGAAGCTTTCATATTTGACACTAACTGATGCATAGTAGGGGCTGGGACTGTAGCTCAGTTGGGAGAGTGCTTGCCTAGCATGTATGAAGCCCTGGGTTCAATCCCCAGCACTGTACAAACCACGCGCAGTAACGCAAGAGGATCAGAAGTTCACAGTTGGCCTTGGCTACATGGTGGGTTCAAGGCCAGCCTGAGATACAAGAGACCCTGTCCCAAAAATCAAAGACAAAGAATGAAATGCATGGGTCTAATGCGATGTTTGCAAACCCTGCTTATATGCAAGCAAGGGCACGGAGTGCTTTTGTTCCATGTGGGTGTTCTGTTCTTTGTTCTTTCCTGTGCATCACATTTTGTGGTGGGATGTGATCATTTCCTTCCAGTGCATTCCCAGAAGTTAATGGTGCTCTAACACCATCTGACTGCCTCTTAGTAACCGCCGAAGGTGTATATTTCCTGACTGCTTTCACAGAACTTGTTTATCTGCACTTCTGTGCCACAAGAATTCAAGGCATATGTTTTTTTATTTTAGTTCCCTAGCTTTATTTCTATTGTCTACACCTGGCTCTTCTTGTTTTGAGTGATATTTTATTCTGTAACAGCTGTGTGTTTTAAATAGTAACTTAGGAGAGCCTTGAGTAGGTTTTGTTTGTTTGTTTTGTTTTGGGACTGGGCTTCACTGTGTAGCCCTGGATGTCCTAGAACTCTATAGGTCCGCCCTTCTCTGCCTCCTAAGTGTTGGGATGAAAGGCATGTGCCACAGTGCCAGGCCAGGAGTAGGTGCTCTTCTTCCTGGGCATCCTGTTAATGCTGGACAGGCCCTCCTACTTCCTTGCCCCACATCCACACAGCTCATTGTGATGTGATTTCAGATATTTGATTGGTTGGGCCAGGTCTAAAGCTCTCCCAAATGTTTGGCTGTGTTTGAACATAGATTGAAGAAAAGAAGGGGAGGGTCTCCGTGGTTGTTCTTCTTTGGTGGCATTGGTGGCAGTTGACCTCATTAACTGATATGCTATGGCAGCCCCTTCTGTATAGTCCATACCGTTAGGTAGCTGTTTGCCATGCTGGGTTCCCTCGAAAGCTTCCCAGCTTACTATGGTGGATTTTTGTTTGTTTGTTTTTCTAGACAAGGTTTCTCTGTAACTTTGGAGCCTGTCCTGGAACTTGCTCTTGTAGACCAGGCTGGCCTCAAACTCACAGAGATCCACCTGCCTCTGCCTCCCTAGTGCTGGGATTAAAGGCGTGCGCCACCACTGCTTGGTGGTAGTTTGTTTGCTTAGTATATATGTAGTACATGCTGGCATGTGCATGTGTGTATGTGTGTGCACATGTGTGGGTATATCTGTGTGTGTGCTTGAAAAATTATTTCATAGCCACTAATTAAAATATGAAAAATATTCAGGATGTAGAATTAACACAGGCACCTGTATAAAAGCCTGGCTGTAAGGATAGTCAGAGCTCTCAGAACTGTTTTTAAGCATGCACACAGTCTTTTCATGTCCAGATTGCCATGGAACCCAGGGTTCTATCAGATTCTGAAACTTACCTATGGCTTACATGATAACTAGAGAACGGTTCTTGATTAATACCCATTTTCTACAAATTCTCTCCCTCTTCTATTGGATTGTAGTACTGCTGTTCTCTGTGTTGTGCTTTTGCCTTCTCATCACTCGCCTGCTCCCCGTGTGGGTGCCTGGCAGAAGCAGAAGCAATGTTTCCCTGCGAAGTCTGGAAGAGACTGGTGGGAAAGAGAGTGAGAGAGAGAATGGGGGAAGAATGGGTATAGCAGGTGTCAAAATCGGTTTGCCTTATCTTCTGAATTATTATACTGCATTGTGATATCTTCTCGGGTGGTAGGTGATAGACAGGTGTATTAGAATAAAAAGGGGGGAAGTATTCAGTAGGTTGGCTCACCTTGCCCTCCTTCAGTATTCCACTGGCTCTGTTCTTGAGTCACGCAGGCTTTCTACTTGAGCTCGTTCTCGCTGGCTTCTGTGAGCTGCAGCCTACCGTTCCGCAATTCTGTCGCCTTCAAGGCCCGAGCTGCTTGTCTGAGGCTGGAGCGTATGACCTTGTTGCACCACACTCTCCTGTTAATGCTTAGGAAGTCAGAGTTAGTCATAGCATCATGGCCAGGATGTCTCTGTATGATGTGGACCCTTCTGTTTGCCACTGCTTTACCTTTTATAAGATAGTTGGCGCTCTTCTAGATGCTTTACTCTGGTGTGTGTGTGTGTGTGTGTGTGTGTGTGTGTGTGTGTGTCTAGAATTCCTTCCCAAGCTCTCTTAGGTTTTACGTGGATGTAGTTGCCCCACATTGGGTGCCATTTTATAGGCAGAGACTGTTCATTCATTTTTCTGACCACTCAGACCCAAATAATCACACATCAGTTAGGCATGGGTTTCACTAAGACATTTCACTCATATATATTATTATATTGTTCTTATTGCCCCCTACCCTCTTCTTCCCACTCTGCCTATCTCCATTCTTTCCTCCAAGTGGTCTCTTGTGTTTTCATAGCATATTTTTTTAAACATTTATTTATTTATTATACAGTGTTCTGCCTGCACATATCCCTGCAGGCCAGAAGAGGGCACAGATCTCATTACAGATGGTTGTGAGCCACCATGTGGTTGCTAGAAATTGAACTCAGAACCTCTGGAAGAGCAGCTAGTCCTCCGAGCCATCTCTCCAGCCCTGTCACGTATTTCATTACCCTCTCTTGCCCTAATGTGTGTTCCCTGTATGCGGCTTCTTTCACTGAGAATCGTTTTGAGTGGCATTCATGCTGTTGCACATATCTGTTCTTTTTTATTTCAAAGTAGTACTCCATTGCATACGTATTTACTTCCTCTTGATGAGCATACAGAGTCTTCAAATGTTTATGTTCATATATGAATAAAGCTGATAAACTGTAAGGGAACATGACTTTTTTATGGATATACCTTTTTATTTCTTTGGAGTAAAATATCTCACGGAGTGAAAAAGTTGCTGCTTTGTAGGGTAGTGTACATTTAACTTCCCAGCAGTCTTCAGAGTGGCCGACCGGTGTGCAGGAGGTACCAGGCCCCTCCTCCCAGTGCAGTCTTTCCTATGGGCTTCTCCTGCTTGTTTTTAGCTAGTATATTAGGTATAAAAATAGTCCTTTTATTTTGTATTTAGTTTCTGTTTTTCTCTTGCCTGAGAGTGACAAATACCTCCTTGTGTGTTTATAGGCTTTTCAGAGCTTTCCCGTGAGTTGCAGGAGATAGCTTCCTGGTTTACATGTTGGTGACCGACATTTTCTAATTGCTGAGAAATGTTCTTCCATCTGCCCTCGCCCCAGTCCCACTGTGGCCTGTATTGGCTTCACTGTATTCTGAAGAGTTCCTGCTCACAGAAGGTTCTCCTGGCTTTTTTATTATCTCCATCCTCCAGTTTTCCCTAGCTGAAAGCCTCGTGTGCCTTGGGAAAATCGCATCAGAGAGAGGGAGGGGGAGAGGAAGAGAGAGAGAAATAGGGAGGGAGGAAGGAGAGCCAGGAATGTCCCTTTCAGACTTCCACAGCTAGACTTGGGGCAGATTTCCTTTTCCTCTCTTTCTTTCAGTCAGGGCCCAGCAGCCAGAGATTTCTTTTAGAATGGTCTTGTCACTTACTGAAGTAAGCTTAGGATAACGGCCGCCTCAGCTAGAGCTACAGTTACGTGGTATACCTAGCTTGTGTTGGTTGTTACAGGAGAATGTGATCTCTTCTGGCTTTTCTATTATATTTTTTCTCTTTTTTAATTATTTTATAATTTTATGTTCATGTTTTTTTTTTTTTTGCCTCTGTATATGTCTGTACACCACATGTGTGTGGTGGTGCCTGCAGAGGCCAGAACGGGGCACTGGATCTCCTAGGACTGGAGTCACAGAGGGTTGTGAGCCCCCACGTGAGTTCTGAGACCAGAACCTCTGTCCTTTGAAGAGCAGGGCATGCTTATGACTGTGGAACAATTGCTCCAGCCCTTTCTTAACTTTATTTTACAGTTAAAATTGTGTGTGTGTGTATGTGTGTGCACACGTGTGTGTGTACGTGTGTGTATGGTGAAGTTCAGATTCTGGAGCTAAACTTCCAATTGGTTATGAGCCACCTAACCTGTGTGCCAGGAATCAAACTTGGATGTAAGAACAGTTCATGCCTTTAACTGCTGAACCATCTCTTCAGTACAATTTTTCATTTCATTTAAAATCTGTCTGATGTGTGTGTGTGTGTGTGTGTGTGTGTGTGTGTGTGTGTCTGTGTGTGCGTGCGTGCATTGGACAACCAATAAGGAGGCTCATTCTAGAGAGGGCCTTATTCTCCTCCCAGCCTTCATTTGTTGTCTGTAGTTCCTTTTTATGGTGAGACCTCTTAAACTCCCCCACCCGCACCCCATCCACATCAACACATACGACATAACATGGATACTGTCGTTGCTCAGATCTTGTTGATGCAGTCAGTTCCAGGAGGAACTGTTTCACAGCTGACTTCCTGGTATTGTGGTTCTTACAGTGTTTCCTCCCCCTTCTCTATGATGTTCCCTGAGCCATAGGTACAGGCGTTGTACTGTGGATGTATCTGTTGGGGCATCTCTTCATTGTGTCCAGCTGTGGTTTTCTGTGATGGTCCCCGTTTGGTATAAAGAAGGGCTTCTTTGCTGAGGGTATAAGGATAAGGTGTAGAAGGTAGTGTAAGGAATCAATGCTGCTCTAGCAAAGTGGTGGTCGTAGAGTCTTTCCTAAGGTCCATGACTGACTGGCTCTGAGGAGCTGATGAAGTTTCCAGGACCAGGCATGAGTTCTCTCCTGTTGAGTGACAGCTGTTGGGTGGCATGCATCATCTTGTCCTCTACCCGACTCTCCTTGTGCTCTACAGCTGCTGTTCTACTTCTCCGCTTTAATCCACCCAGATGCAGTAGGGAAAACTGCGTGGCTTAAAGGCTGCAAGTTCCTCTCTCATGGGCCTGCAGGCTGTGACGTCTACAATCCAGGGGCAGCAGACGTGGTGTCTGGGGAAGGCTGCTTGCTAGTGTACAGGCAGAATGGCATCTCCTCACTGTCTTCTCTTGATTGAAGAGGCAAGAAGCCTCATTGAGAACAGGCCTCCCTTTGTAGCCCCGTCGTGCTGTGAAGAGGTTTCAATGTGGATTTTGAGGGGCGTAAGTATTCAGACCATGGCCCAGTCTTCACCTTTCTGCAGCTTTTTCTTAGGTTCCCTTTTCTGCATTTTCCAGGTGTTTTGTTTGTCTGGAACTCTGCCTTCTACTTTTTCAGCTTTGTGAAGCTGGGCTGTTTGCGGTCCACTTCCCTGTTCCATGGTCTGGAATGTGCTGCATATGGGAAAGCCCAGCCCACGATGGGCCTCATTCTCATTTCCCGTGTTCCGAGCCCATGGTGGGCCTCGTTCTCGTTTCCCGAGTTCCAAGGATCATAGTTTAGTGCTGTGTGTTCACTGATTCAAACAGCTGCCCCGATGCCTTTTGATTTAGTTTTACTCTGTTTGGGTGGGAAATGAGTCTGTTTTCAATTGCCCTGCCATGCCTGCCATCAAAATTTCTCTTAGATACTATTGTTTGAGTCTCATGTTTTCTTACCTTCTATCATGTGTATTGGGTTTATAACACTTTAAAAACATTTATATGTTAGTTTTTTCTAATCACGGCACTGAAACTGTAACAGTATTTGCTTTTGAACTAATCTAAACTAATAGTCTTTAGATGATTTTTTTCTAATTTGATACAAAGTCATATCATACATTATGAAGAGAAACATTAACACAAATAAATAAGATATTATTGGGGGAAAATCCCATCAGTGCGGGTACACTTGCCAAATACTTTGCGGTTCTCTGTTGTAAAGACCGCAAAGGCCAATGATACTGGACAAGACAGAAAAACTAGCTAATCCTCCAATAAGCATGCTTCATACAACTGTGACGGTCACTTTCCTAGAACTCCGTGAGAGGTTACGGTGACAAACAACAAAAGTGACCAGACGCCTGCAAAGATGTTACTTGCATCTGGCTTATAAATCAGACTATTTTTTTTTATGCTTTAATCCTTGAAAAGCTGTTTTGCATACCAAAAAAGGAAGGGCTTTTTAGCTCAAATTAAAAACATGAACGGATTGTGCTGTAGCAGCTAAAAGCATGTGCAAGCACAGAGCTATGTCCTTCATGTAGCCAGGCCAGCACACACAGCTCTGCCCCCTGTCTTAGCACTGAAACTCGGCCTTCAGATGTGATAGTTTTCTCCTTAAATGTGTTTTCTTCCACTTACCCCTGTTGGTGCCTTGAGCTTCGGTTGTACCCCTTTTAGGGTCATCCTGCTGACACCAAAGCAGCTTGAGCACTGTGAAGGCAAAGGATTGGCCTTTGCAGAGGTCGCAGAGGACCCAATGCTCTATCCTCTGGGCTCCCTGTTGCTTGCCACCCTGCTTGTTAAATTTTATTGATACAGACTAGGCAACTGTGGCACCGGCTCCAGCTGGCAAATTGTGGCAGGTCCTCCACTGATTAGAAGTATGGCTTCCACCCCAGCTGCCACCCTGTTTTCGTGGGCTCACCTCAGGCTCTCTGCATTGGCCTGGGAACACTGGTCCTGTGGACTTAGTTATCTAGCCCATTGAGCCCTCCGTGCACCTTCTTTGTGAAATCTCAGAACACAAAGTACCATATTGTGCCTGCTGTGCCCCAGGAGCTGGTCTCTTTACCCCAGATTACTCTCCTTGATTGGACATCATCACAGGTAGTGGGGTTCAGCCTCCCACCTCTTTGTTGTTGAAAACACATCTGAGAAATGGTTTCTCTGCAAAGCAGTCCTCCAGTGTCACCAACCACATGAGTGTGGTCACACTGCGTGCCGACAGACTGACTTGGGAGACTTATTCTTCCTCTTGCTTTGCAAGATTAACCCTGCTGCATACTAGAGAAAACGGGAATCTGAATTCAGGCTGCAAAGGAGAGACTATTCTACTATTTCTTCCAAAGAAGAGGCCGGACAGATAGGGGAGAGGAGAATTGGGTGTATAGATGACTAGTTATCATTTCAGTAGGAGCTGGGAAGCAGCACAAGGGGCAACAGCTAGCTGTCTTCCTCGGTCTTCCAGGGGGTTTGTCTTCAGGTCACATTGAGAGCTTGTGTTTTGAGTGGCCATTATAGACTTCCAGTGTGACCTCTATAGCATAATTAGGTATAAGGAGCTTTATGCAAATACTTTATTTAGGTGTTTATATAAAATTATCTTAGTAAATGGAATTAAATGAAACACATAGCTTTTTCAGAATGAAAAACATGGAACTGAAGCTTTTAATTTGTATTTATATACTTTTATAAACTTTGACAATTTGGCTAAAAGCAGAGGATAAAAATGGCCATTAAAATTCTTTTAAAGAAAAAAATGTTTTATCCTTCTCAGTGTGGAATACAGAAAATAAGTCCTTTTTAGGGAAGGTGTGAAGGAAAATGGTGAAGAACTTGCCAAATGTCTCAAAACTGTGGCAGTTCAACAAGTTTATTGTGACAGTGTGTTTTAAAAATAATTTTAGAAAGCAAGAGAAGCAAAGTTGGTGCCTGAGACTTGACGCCTCTGTCATCTGTCCTGCTGCTGACCACGGTGCACTGAGTTTATACGCATGGACTATTCCTCTGTGGAGAAGCATCAGCACAGCTAATGTCCTAGTCAGGGTCCCTGCACTCGATGCTTCTGTCTGATGCAAGGAATTGGTACTGCGTAGGGCTTCTCAGGCTTGGTCCTGTGTAGGGGCTGCAGTGATGCTACTGAGGTCAACTGCCTCAGTAGGCTGTGACTTGTGCCTTTAATCCCAACCCTTGGGAGACAAAGGCAGGTGGATCTCTGTAAGTTTGAGGCAAGCTTGGTCTACAGAGTGAGTTCCAATACAACAAAACCCTGTCTCAAAACAAAAAGAAGAAACAGTCCACCCTCAGGGACCAAGCTGGTATGTTAGTGGTTTGTGGAAGCAGACACACATCTCCTAAGTGTGCAACACGCACTGCGGATGAGTCAGCATTCTCTCAGACTTGATGAAATGTTTCCTTAGTTACAGTAAATTGTAAAAGTAGCTGTGTCTGCTATGATGAAAACCTGTCCCAGCTTTATAACCATTTTTAATGTTGAAAACCAAGAAGTTAGAATATTTTAACTGCCTGATTAAAATAGAAGTGTTCTTAATCTTCTGGGGTGATTTTTCTTGAAGATAATGAAATATGTTTTCTTAGGTACAGCCTGTTCGTGAGCCCTCAGAGAGTGAGTATGTTTGTATCTAAGTCAACTTTCAATACTTTAGAGGTAGCATTGGAGCAGTTCCTATTAAATCTTTTGAAGTTTTGGCAGAACTTGTATCATTTTTATTATAAAGAGCTTTCAGGTATCAAACACAGCTTTCTTGTGTAGTAGTGTTTGATGTATTGCATTCATTAACCAAACTATGAAAACAAAGTATATCTGGGCACATAAACAAGGATTATATTTTCATGTTGTGATAGCTTTGTCAATTTAACACAGTCTAGATTACCGTGGAGGGCAGTGTCCATAAAGATCATCTAGATTAGGTTGGTCTCTAGGGTTTATTCTGATTCTGTTGACTTAGGTGGGAGCATCTACCCACTGCGAGCGACAGCAGAGAGCTAGCATGCATGCATTAGTGTCCACTGTGAGCCACAGCAGAGAGCTAGCATGCATGCATTAGTGTCCACTGTGAGCCACAGCAGAGAGCTAGCATGCATGCATTAGTATTCACTGTGAGCCACAGCAGAGCACTAGCATGCATGCATTAGTGTCCACTGTGAGCCACAGCAGAGATCTAGCATGCATGCATTAGTGTCCACTGTGAGCGACAGCAGAGCACTAGCATGCATGCATTAGTGTCCACTGTGAGTCACAGCAGAGAGCTAGCATGCATGTATTAGTGTCCACTCTGAATGACAGCTGAGCACTAGCATGCATT
>NW_026067945.1:3259045-3292090 GCF_014885135.2 Alexandromys fortis | reverse complement strand
GCTAGCATGCATGTATTAGTGTCCACTGTGAGCCACAGCAGAGAGCTAGCATGCATGCATTAGTGTCCACTGTGAGCCACAGCAGAGATCTAGCATGCATGCATTAGTGTCTACTGTGAGCCACAGCAGAGAGCTAGCATGCATGTATTAGTGTCCACTCTGAATGACAGCTGAGCACTAGCATGCATTAGTGTTCACTGTGAGTGACAGCAGAGCACTAGCATGCATGCATTAGTGTCCACTGTGAGCGGCAGCAGAGCGCTAGAGCGCACGCGTTAGTGTCCACTCTGAATGACATCAGAGCGCTAGCTTTTAGTGCCTGCTGCCTTGGCTACCCTGCACTGGTGGGCTCTGATTTGGAATTGTGAGCCATATAAACCCTTTCTCCCTTCAGTTGCTTTCAACAGGGAATAAAACCTAGATGCATAGTTATTTTATGACAGCTTAAGTTGACTTTTCTGCCTTGACATCAGTATACCACTTCTGCTGGTGACGTTGCCAGAAAATTAGAGTTTCCTGTCAGATTTGATAATTGGAGAAAACAGAGCTGGTAGCATATATAGCAGGAATACATATATCTTTAAAAGGAATGTTTTCAGTTGAAGCAATAGGTTTTATATTTCATTTGTTGTTTGAGCCTATTATCGGAAGCATAATTGTTGTTTTATTTCATCTGCAAATTGTGTCTTAACCCTGTTAAAGGTTTTCATTTAAATCTGATGATCTATTCTGTAAGTGATTTTATGGTTAATGATTATTTTAATGAATGAAAAACCTTACAATTTGCCTGGGAGT
The DNA here is from genome assembly GCF_014885135.2 of Alexandromys fortis. NCBI lineage: Eukaryota > Metazoa > Chordata > Mammalia > Rodentia > Cricetidae > Alexandromys > Alexandromys fortis. The sequence goes on along the minus strand of NW_026067945.1, from coordinate 3,291,295 downwards.
CGATGTAATGAGAAGCAATTAAAGAAAAGCAGTTTGATATTGCTTGTTAGCGGCCCTTGGCATTGAAGTGCTTTGTTTAATCTTTCAAATCACCGTTTTCCTCGGATGCTTTGATGATTTTACAGCAGTCTCAGTTTTCTCTGTGCATTTGTTGATAGATTAAAACAAATAAACAAACCTTGGTGTCAAGAGTCTTGGCTGCTGGGGTGAGGAAGCAGCGAAATGAATGCCCTTATATGCCGATGACAAATGCCAGGGGTTAGTTGTGTATTTCCGCTGCTCCTTGGCCGGGTCTGCTGACATCCCTGCTCTCCGTATGATCTGGAGTGAGTTAAAGCCTGGCATCTTGCTATGGTGGGTTGGATGTCCTCCAGTTTGAGATTTGGCCTCCAGCTGGTGGTGCTCTTGGGAAGCAGTCGAAGCCCGAGGAGACCTGGCCCACTTGGAGGAAGAAAGCTACTGGGTGCATGTCTTTGAAGGGTATATCTTGTCCCCAGCCCCACCCCCTCTCTTATTTCCAGCTGCCATAAGGGGAGCAGCTTATTGTACCACATGCTCCCTGCCATGATGCTCAGCCGGCCAGGCCACAGAAATAGCAGAGCCTCGTGTCATGGAGTGAAACTTCTAACACTGCGACCTGGATACTTCTTTGTCCTTCAAGTTGATTCTCTCCAGCGTTATGTCACAACAGCAGACAACACAGACCTGCTTTGGTGACATTTTTCTTGTGGTCTGAAGATAGGGAATGACTTGATCAGAGATAGATTTCTTCACCGTGATAGGATTCTGTGGCATTATTGAAGTTGTATTTTGCAGAGGCCAAATCTCTCAGTTTTTTAGCTATCTAAGAACCAAATAGCAAGCCTAGTAATATGACTCAGCAGATATGGGTACTTGCCACCAAGCTTGATAACCTGAGTTTAGTCCACAGGGTCCACATGGTGGGGGAGAGAACTGGTGTCCACAAATTGTCCTCTGACCTCTGTGTGTGCACTACGAACCATGTGCCCACACATATACACACAGACGAATATACCACCTTTTTGTTTTTGTTTTGTTTTTCAATACAGGGTCTCTCTGTATAGTCCTAACTGTCCTGGAACTAGCTCTTGTAGACCAGGCTAGCCTCAAACTCACAGAGATCCACCTGCCTCTGCCTCCCAAGTGCTGGAGTGCTGGGATTAAAGGCTTGTGCTACCACTGCCTAAGAAGTCGTTTTTGTGGACTTGTATTTTCCTTTCTCTTCCACAAATACCTCTGAATAGAATTGCTGCTGGGCTATCTGGTTAGTGAATTCTTGACTAGAAGAAATTTCCAATCCGTTTTCCAAAGTGGCTGTGCCATTGAGTTCCTGATAGCAATGGGGAGGGTTCCATCTAGTTCTGTCTTCTCATGTTAACATTTGGTACATCCATCTTTTTCCACTGTCCTTGCTCCACTGGCCACGTAGTAGGATCTTTTTGGCAGCTTTGGTTTGCATTTTACTACTAACTAAAAACTAATATATTCTACGGATTTATTTGTCATTTCTTTGGTATTTATTTCAGATATTTAGCCATAAAATAGTTTTTTTTCCTTCTTTATGTTCGTGTAGATTTTTAACATTGATATCAGAAGTATTCCTTGATCATGCTTCGTCTTTGTCTTTGAGGGATAGTCTCTCTGTGTGACTGGTCTCACTAACCATCTAGCTCCAGGTGTCTCTGGATGTGCCTGGGATGACATTACAAGTGAGCTGCACCTGCATCTATGTGGGTTGAACACTTGGTCTGCCGAGCCCTTTCACAGCCTCTAGTTGTTTGTGTCCTTGGTATCGCATTGTAAGATTTCTTGGTACATTCTGAAGTTCTGCATCCATTTGGGTGTCAGAGCATCATGTTTACGAAAAATCTCAAGTCTTTGGTTCCCACACAGCTGAGGACTTTAAATGTCATAAAGCTTTTAATGAGGAAAATGAGCTCATTAATGAGGAAATTGGTAAGATGTTGTAACTATTTCCAAGGAAAATCCACAAAACGAGCGAACTAAAGATGAGTAATATCAAAATGCGTGTTGTGACAACACCAAAGGGTCACCCTTCCAGCCGGGGTAATTTACACACATGCTTGTAAACAGAGATGATTTCATATTGTTGTAGTTATCTGCAACTTAGAGCTGTAAAATAGCTTTCAAATCAGCCTGGAAGGATGTGGAAGCAAACCAGATCTGAGGTTGTGAGCAAAGTTTTGTTGGAACACAGCCACACCCATTCTTATACATACATCTGTGGCTGCCTTCACGCTGAGGCAGAGCTGGTATATGGTTTGCAAAAGCTAAAACACTTCCGAAATGCCTCTTAAGCCAGTGTGCTGGCCCTGTTCTTGTCAGCATAAAACCTTTTGTCGATAGATGGCCTAGAAATGTTTTTTTTTTTTTTTACTTAGTCTGTGGTGGTTTGTGTTTATATTTTAATGGTGTTTTTTTTTTTTTTAAAAAAAGCAGACATTTAAAATTTTAATGATGCTAAATTTACCAAGTTTCTATTTTGTAGATTATTCTACTGATGGTATAGATGAGAAATGTTTGCCAAACTCTGGATCACAAAATGTTTATGGTATTCTGTAAGTCTTACTGTAGTTTTGTCTCCTTAATGTATGTAATCCATCTCACATCACTGCTTATGCTGTAGGTAAAGGGGAGGCTTTTCTTTTCCTTTCCATATTTAGCTGTTCCTGCTCAATTTGTTGAAAAGGCTGTCTCTTTGTCAAATTACCTGGCTTTTCTGCCAGATGTTGGTCACCCTTCAAGCTAGTGATTAAATTGCCGAAGCTGTTCTGTTCCTTCCCTCTTCACTGTCCTGTGCCCTGATCACTGTAGCTTTAAGGTAGGGTTTTTAATGAAGCACTGAAAGACAGCCAACTCTTTTCTTCTTCTTCTTCTTCTTCTTCTTCTTCTTCTTCTTCTTCTTCTTCTTCTTCTTCTTCTTCTTCTTCTTCTTCTTCTTCTCCTCCTCCTCCTCCTCCTNTCTTCTTCTTCTTCTTCTTCTTCTTCTTCTTCTTCTTCTTCTTCTTCTTCTTCTTCTTCCTCTTCTCCTCCTCCTCCTCCTCCTCCTCCTCCTCCTCCCCTCCTCCTCCTCCTCCTCCTCCTCCTCCTCCTCCTCCTCCTCTTCTTCTTCTTCTTCTTCAATTTCTTTTGATGTCCTTGATTCTTAAGTACATGGTGTTTGCCTGCATGTATGTGGTGCCCCATGCACATGCCTGGTGCCTCAGAAGCCCAGAGGACATAGGATCTCCTGAGACTGGAATTACAGGCTGTTGTGAGCTACCATACTGTGAACTGAAATGCCGTCCTCTGTAAGGATAGCAAATGCTTCTAACTGCTGAGCCATCTCTCCAGCTCCTCATTTTTCATTTTCTAACACTGAGTTCACTCACATGTTTCTTTATGTGCATATGAATTGTATGTCGATCTGTAGAGACCATTACACTGTTTAGTATAATTTTAATCACCCAGTCTATTTTTTGTTTTTACTTATCTAAACACTTTGAGCCTGCGCCTCTTATTTTCTTGTGCCTGCACCACAGCGCAGGGACAGTGATGGAGTAGATCAGGGAGGTCCAACCTGGTCTCATTGCTTCTAGTTCTGAGGGACAGCACAGACTTGAGATGGAATGGCCCAGCCCCTTATCATGACCTGCCTTGCTTTTCATGGATGGCCAGGTTGTAGGGATGGGAGTTGAATGATGCAAGCAACAGGCTCTGGGTTTGGGCACCTGCCAGGTCTCCTCCGTCCATTTTGAACTCCTGTAGATGTCATGTAAGTATGTCAGAGGTAGTGATGAAAAGCATGCCAAACCACCAGGAACTGGTGTGGAGCTCGGCTTTGTTGTGCTAGGAGGTGGGTAGGGAATGTTCTTGGTGACTAGCCTTTCAGGGCTTCTTACCACACTCAGACATTGCCACTCTTCTGTAATTTTAACTGGTGCTTAAATACATAAACCATGAAAAATATGGACTGCATGGTAAATACACGCTTGATTTTCTTGTTTCACAGAACTAAAGTATAATAAACAGGGCTCTGAAATTTATGAATGTTTAACAGTGTTTATAGTGGAAATGCTTTTCAGATGTTCTTGGAACGAAAATCCTCCCAACACCTTCAGAATTCAGGCATTAGCTTTTGGTAAAATATAAGGGTGATTTTTAAATAGTTTAGGGAAGGCTAGTTAATAGGTATGGTCCTTTTTAGACCTTGTGATATGCTGGCTAGAGCCCAGGAAAAGTTGGGAGGAGAAAACTACATATTTTCCCTCAGTATTTTTGTCATTTATAAAGAAGCTGTTTTCTTGAAATCTGCCCCTGTTTTCCAAGTCTCGCTGGCTGCTCTGCTCTGCTTCTTGAGCTGAGTTCTACAGACACTGTGCCTGTCTTTGGAGAGCTGTGATGGACTTCACCTGTCCCGTCCACTGCTTGGAAACACGTGGTGGAATTTTAGCATCCACCACTGAGACTCTGAGCCTCAAGTGCTGGTTTATTTTCAACATGGGGATGAAGGTTGTTTCCAATAGAACACTGTGTTAAAAGCCTGGATTTCTCTTTTTTGTATTCATTTAATTATTTCTAGTATTGCTCCTTATTAGGCTAAATTACTTTGGTATCTCTAATTAAAAATTAAATATCTTCTAATGATCTGGCTTTTAAGGAGACTTGCACGCTAATGATGCCGAGCCTTTTTAGTTTGTTGTTGGCCCAGACACTGCCTACTTTAGTTTTCCTAATTTAGTAACAGAGCTAAAACTATTCAAGACCTGGCAGGTTTGGTATGCAGGCACCCAGCCAGGAAGCGTGGGTTTCTTAAGCAAATGGACGCTTGGGGATTTGAGGCAAACACAGCTTATGTTCCCTGAGCTCCGGGCTGCACAAGCCCCTGCCTATTTAAAGGAACTCGGCTAAGCTGCTGCCACACACACCAAGTCTGTTTTCTTAAAACACACAAAATGATAGCTTCCTCTTCCAAAGTTAAAATTGCCTTTCATACTTGGGTTTTTAATTTCTCATAAATAATTTGTGGAAATTAGTTGTTTTATTCAGTGGTAATTTTGTTGTTGTTTTGTTTATTTTTTGAGACAGGCTTTTCTCTGTGTAGCCCTGGCTGCCCTGGAACTCACTTTTTAGACCAGCCTATCCTCCAGCTCAGAGATCTGCCTGTCTCTGCCTCCTGAGTGCTGGGATTGAAGTCTTGCTCCACTCTACCTGGCCAGTGATGGATACCTTTCACAGAGGTGGGGGGGACCATGTGCCTCCTGTCTGTGCTGTACTGGAGTGTCACTGGGGTTCTGAGTCGTTAACATTTTACTCCAGGCCGGTGTTGCGGTGCACACATTTGATCCCAACACTTGGAAGACAGGCAGGCTGACCAGGTCTGCACAGGGAGACCTGGCTGGGTCTGCAGCACTTTAACTGCCTGGCTACTCTTGCCCAGCACATGCTGGTCTTCTCTGTTAAACCATGCTATTCTAACCTCGTTTTTGTGTGTGTGTGTGTGTGTGTGTGTGTGTGTGTCAGAAGGAGGCCAGCTGTTTGCCTGTTGGTAAACTCTGGAGTTGTACTATTATTAAGTAAATTTCATTGATAAAGAATTTATCTGATCTTTTATAAGGCAGCCTTGGTCTCACCGGGGAACAAAATGGATTTTAATGCATACTTAAGTGGTCAAATTCCATCTGCTTCAGGGTCAATAAAATTCCTCATTCCAGAGAATAAGTGATACTAATCATCACAAATTTCTTGAACAATTTTTAACTACATTTATTTGTTTTATTTATTTATTTTGGAGGGAATGGCATCGATTTACCACGGAACATGTTTGGAAATCAGAGAAGAACCCAAGCTGGGTCCTGGGGTTTGAACTCAGGTTCTCAGGCTTGGTGGCAAGCACCTCTACCAGATGAGCCATCGTGGGTTCAGCATCACAACGTTCTTTACCATAATTTCTCAGTTTACTAATCTGTAAAACAATAAATCAGTTTGGGGCCTGTGGTCTGGTTGGGGGGAAAAAAAACTAAGCCCAAAAGTTGTCCTCTGACCTCAGCACGTGACCGTGGCGTCTGTGTACCCACATCCTATGTACAGATCCACACACATCACAGATGAATAAGAAATGGAAAAAGCTTAAATTAGCTTAAAAATGATCTATTCCTCTACTTTTGCTAGTATCTGAGTAAGGCAGATACTGAAGGGTTGGTGATCTGAAAGGCCCATGTGTGCTGAGAACTCTGGGCGGAAAGTTAGCACGTTCACGCTTGATAGCTGCTGCAGGCAGCGAGGAGCCATACCAGCCTCCACTGGGATTCACGCTGAGAGGCAGGGGAACAGACCAATAGATGGATCTTCTCCCCAAAGTTCCTCTTTATGCCCAGGCTCCCTGCACTTGGGCACACTGTCCCCTTATGCCGAGAGACAGCTGCTCTTCACTGTCTGATTGAAAGGCAGCCTTCCTCTGTCGAGGTCAGTCTTCTGTTGTCCCATTGCCTTTGTCAGCCCCACTGTAACAGACGCTCAGGTCCAGTGTGGGACCAAAAAGTCTGTTCACTCTTTTTGTTTTTTATCATGGAGGGGTGGGCGGTGCAGGCACATGTAAAGATAGAGGACCACATAGGATGTCTGTATCATGGGGGGGGATGTGCAGGCACATGTAAAGATAGAGGACCATATAGGATGTCTGTATCATGGGGCAGTGCAGGCACATGTAAAGATAGAGGACCACATAGGACGTCTGTATGATGGGGGAGGGGTGTGCAGGCACGTGTAAAGATAGAGGACCACATAGGATGTCTGTATCATGGGGCAGTGCAGGCACGTGTAAAGACTAGAGGACCACATAGGACGTTTGTCCTTTGGAGCCATTCACCTTGTGTGTTCAGACAGACTTTCTCTCCAGCATGGTCACTATGTTGGCTAACCTGGCTGGCCAGTGACCTCCAGTTCCTGCCCTCTGTCCCTACACTGGGGTTGCAGATGCACATCGCTGCACCAGGGCTTTCTGTAGGTGCCAATGGTCAGACTTAGACCCTCATGCCTGTGCGGTCAGCAGTTTTCTGGCCGGGATGTCTCCTTCGCCATCATTTTAACATGTAAACCTGTCACACAGAAAAGCTTAAGATAGAAAAACGTGTGCTCAGTGAAATTCTCTTTTTCCTTACAATATTCTTTTGCCTCATTGTTTATTCCTGTGCTCCTAGAATCCATACTCCACAAAGACCGACTCACGGTTGCTCCGACAGCAGCCTTCCCTGTACTTTCCTGATAAGAGGACCCCACTCCTGCAAAGAGTGTTCAGAAGATACACACCACCTCCAAAATAAAGTCAGCACAAAGAGATGGCACAATTGAAGAGCTTGCAAAGGTGCAATATACTGTTATCCTTAATGCTAAATCCTAGTGTATGCAATGTTGGTCATTATGGACTAGCTACAACGAGAAGCCCCCTGGAGGATTTTTAGCTTAGGATGGGATCTCATGAGGTTCAGGAGAAACCACTCAGGTGACTGTTGTAAAATAGGACCCCGGAGAAAACACTGGGAGATGAGTTAGTTCACAGCACTAAGCCAGCCAGGAGATGGTGGTGCAGCCATAAGTGGCGCAGAATTGCTAAGAAAAAGAACTCGGATTTTAGTGCTTTGTTTTATTTAGTGCTTTTAAATCTTCCTAAATCTCCTCATTTTCTGTAGTCCAGTGGGAGGCTTTATCCTTGATTACGTGTAATGAATCTCAAGCACCAAGGAGCTGTAAACCTTACATGGGGTGACTTAGATAGAATCAAGAACAAACTCTTCCAGTTCTCAGGCCAGGGCCTTCTCCAGACCCTTAGCAGAAACATGTAGTCTTTGAAAACTGTTTGATACCCATATTTTATGGTATCAAAATAATGAAAATGATGTACCAGTTTCTAATATTCCCTTAGTTATTATCTATTAGTGGTTAAAGACAACAACACAGTTTGCTATCTTCGGTCCTTAGGACCTTCTTAGAAGTCTCACACAGCTGCAGCTGAGTGGCCAGGGCTATGGACCCCACTGAGGCTCAGCTGCAGGAGGAACCAGATTTTATTGCAGATTCTTTAACACATGTTTTGTACTTGAGATTGGAAGAACAGTAGTTGAATTTATATAGGGAGAATATGTTTTGGTATGCTAACCATGTAGTAAAGGAGTTCTTGACCATTTTTGCCAGTTAGCAAACAGTTTTGTTAAAAATAAAGCTCATGCCTTTTTTCTTGAGGTTTGGGCATGTCATTCTAAATCTCACCTCTGCTTTAGAGTGTAGACCTAGTTCCTCCCATCCGATGCCAGTCTGGGATCCGGGCAGTTGTAGTAAATGCTGCCACTGATCAGTGAGCTTTTCAGTACCACGTTCCAGTCCACTCGCTTGTCTCTGTGTAGCGCCATGCTGTCTGTTGTAGGTCCACGGTGGCTGGACTATAAGAATTCACTGTAGAAGGTTCAGGAATGAAGCGTTCTCAGCGGTGCTCTGGATCTGAACTCAGCAGCTTTTCTAGATGGTGATCCCGCTTGCTTTCTTACACGGAAATAATCTTCCTTTTTGTGATGCAACAACTGAGGGAAGGTGTCTTTGAGAAACCTTTGGGTTCTTCCTTCCACAGTTTGTTTCCTCGGTCTGTATCCTTATTCTTTCTCTTACTTGAGAACTTCCTATTGAGACTGGAGATGGCTCCACTGTGAAGGAGTGAGGAAGTGATTTTACAAAAATCCGAGTTTGGTTGCCAGTTCTTTTTGAACAAAAGAAACCAATCACAGTGGATACAGAGTGTGTGACTGTGAGTGTGAAAATTCCAAGCCAAGCAAGATCAGGCAGTCTTTATAAAAGCAAGACAAAGAGGGCGTGTATGTGAGAGAGACAGACCGAGAGATACATACAGAAAGAGAATTCTAAAATTCATCTATTAAATATCTGTAAATATTTTCTATTATTGAGAAGCCCCATTCCTGTCTCCCCAAACCCTGCCCACTTGGAGAATCTCCGAATGAAGGGAAGGCACCAAACAACCCAGTTCTGCATTCTTGGCAGCTACGGGACTTCCTTCCCTGAAGTTGCCAATTGCCCAAATCAGCTTTTGACCATACTTGGGCACAAACCCAGCTTGTGGCAGACACATGACCCTTTTCCTACAACCTATGTAATCGCCCTGCTTTAGTTCGAGTGTGTGGATTCTCCAGCCTCAATCTCTGGAACTGGAGAACTCACCCGGGAGTTGCTTTGCTTAAATAAACCTGTTACACTTTTTTAATTCAACTTAATCTGGTTTATTGCTTTGGCAGAGAAACCTATTGTCTGGATGGCAGAAAACCTATTAATTATTCACTCACCCTCTTCAGGTTCTGAGAGTTCCTGTATCTTGGTGATATATCAGAGATTTAACATTTCATTTATACTGTCTGATATAAATTGGGATATAAAGTTCAATATTCTTTAGTGGTTCTGTGATTCTGGAGAGTTCATCTTGGTTATGCTCTTGTATGTCCTGTGGTCTTGTATGTTTTCTCTCACGCTTGTCCTTGGTGCCTTTGCCCACGCTAGCCCAGCAGTTGTTGCTCAGCTGGTCCTCTCAAGAGTCCACTTTTGTTCTTGTTGGCATTGCCTGTGGTTTTTGTTTGATACATTTTGTTGACTTTGCCACCATCTAATCTATTACTTCCTTCTTGCTCTTTGTGTTTTGTTTGGTTTACCTTTCTTTACTGTAGTCTCTTGAGATAAAAACTTATATTATTTTTAGTTCACTCTTGATAGTACAAGCATTTCAAGATAAAAACTTCTCTAAGCTTCAGTTGCCTCTCATGCATTTTGATGTCATGTGTTTGGTTTATCTTAAACCGTTTCTTGATTTTGCACAGTTTCCTGACCTATGAATTGTTTCAAAGTCAGTTATTCAGTTTTCAAGTGTTTGGAATCTCTTTTTTCAACTTATTGTTGATTTCCAGTTAAATTTTGTTGTGTATTTCTTGCTATATTTTACTTAAAGCCTTTAAAGGTATATAGTGAGGGGCTGGAGAGATGGCTCAGAGGTTAAGAGCACTGGCTGCTCGTTCCGAGGTCCCAAGTTCAATTCCCAGCACCCACATGGTGGTTCACAACCATCTGTAATGAGATCTGGTCTCCTCTTCTGGGGTGTGTATACCTAATAAATAATAAAATCTTTTGAAAAAAGGTATATAGCAAATTGAGACCCTCACCCCTACAAATAAGGACTTAGCAGTCTTGTGTGCATATTGACTTTCACGTAGAAATGAGAGTTATTCGTCTGTTATGGACCTAAACTTCTAGTATTTCAGGTGCAGTGGAAGCTTTGATAGAAACAGCTGCAGCAGAGAAGGAAGTGGAGCCTTTTCCGGTCCCTTCATTTTCCTGATGTGACTTCTGGGTGGATGAACAAGGTTCTATTGTGTGTATATATACACCACATTCTCTGCATCTGCTCAGCTGTTGATAGACATCCAGGCTGATTCCATCCCCTGGCTGTTGTGAATAGTGTAGTAGTGAGTATGGGTGTGCAGGTGTCTCTGTGGGGTCCTGACTGTGACCCTTAACTGGGTCATATGATAGTCCCTTTAAAGAAATTACACTTTTCAGTGTGTGTGTGTGTGTGTGTGTACATACGCAGAATCAGAGGACAGTGTGTGGAGTCTGTTCTCTTCCATCATGTAGGTCTTGAGGATTGAATTCAGGCCACTGGCCTTGGCAGCAAGCACCTCTGTCCACTGAGCTAACTTTCTGAATCTCCTGTGATAGCACTCTTTTTAGTTTTTTTTCTGAGAAATTTCCACTGATTTTCATAGTTAACTTGTAATGGATTAAGTAAAAATGCTGTGGATTCCCGAGTGGGCAGCGGATCCGAGGGCAACCAGTCACAGGCAGGGATAGTGAAGTCCCCCTATGGCTGCAGCAGGCCATGAGTCCCAGGCAGGGAGCCACGTACGTGGTGGGTGAGAGACCTCGACGGGGCAGCCAGTTTGACGAGGAGAGACAGACAGATGGGCACACCACAAGACCACGCCACAGGTCTCCAAAGGAGGCTGGTCCCAGGCAGTGAGCCACGCATCAGGAGAGAGACAGAGACATAGACATGGATAGGCTCGCCATGCAGAGTGAGGTTGGATATTTATTTAGTGGGTTATGGAAGGGAAGGGGGGAAGGGGAGAAGTGGGGAAAAGGGAGAGACTGAAGCTGCCTCTTCGAGAGGGAGAAGGAAAAGGGAAAGACTTGGCTGCAAGCAGGAAGGAAGATCTGCTTCGTCAGTGGAGTCTGTTGATGAGAGTAGAGCATGAAGTTTCCATTATCGCTGTGTGAGGGTCGATGTGAGATTTAAGCTGCTGTTGGTATTGTTTCTTTTATGAACCTGGGTGCCCTTGTGTTCCAACAAACATTTCTAAATTGGTGTCTGCCTTGGATTGCTTTCCAGGGGCTTGGTGGGGAGGTTGTTTGTGTTGTTTTTAATAGTTGTCCAGTGTTTTGTGCTTGCTGTTGGGGGAGAAAGCACATCGAGTTCCCCATGTACTAGGCTGCTAGTCTTCTAAAATATCCCCAAGCTGTTGTTTAAGTAGTTATTTAAAACATCTAAGGAGTTTGTGGAGCTGAACAAACTACTCTGTCGTGAATTTTGTGGCATTTCTTCCCATGCTTGGTTCTGCTGTGTCACTGGACAAGTTCCTGTGTTCACAGGAACTGGCAGAAACTTGAGAGTGTTTTGTGTTCTGTCAGTAACGGAAGCAGCTTTTCCCCTTGGCCCTTGGGCTTTCTCTGGGGTTTGTAGTGTCTGATTCTCTTGAGGAGAAGCAGGGGCAAGCATGCTGTATGTCATTCATTAACCAATTATTCTCAGTGAAAATATGGCTTTAGTAATCTTTTTTTTATGTCTTTTATGTCTGGTATTTTCCACATGTGGCTCCTTCAGGACAGTTGAATTTTCCATTCTTGTAGATTCATTTCTAAACATATAATTAAAGTAAAATGTAAACCTTTAATTAAAATTTTCCTAGAAAACAATAAGATGCATGTACAGCTTCACATTTTGAGTTTTCTTTACTGAGGACCTTAACATCAGCTTTAATTTTCTTTAATGCAAAGGAATAAAATAATAAGAGCTAAAATAAGTTTGTTTATATAAGTTTTCAACTTTAGAGAATGAAAGATTTTATAATAGGACGTCGATGCAAATAGTGAGCATGCAACTACTGTAAAAGTTGCTAGGAGAGCATATTGTAGTTTCAATGTTGATTATTCATTTGCATTATAACTGAGAGGACCACAGTGTATCAGGCGAAACGCTTTGACACAAATGTATGTTTGTAGTTAGTTTTCTTTTATTGGGAGCTGCTACGCCCGCCCAGTGCGTCTCTGATGCTGCGTGTCTGAAGCTGTGACTCACTAGGTCTACGGGGTCTTCTCTGGCTTGAACTCTGGGCTTAGGATGAATTTCTGGTCTTCCAAACTAGTCTCCTAAAATTTTCATGATGGGAACAGATTCCAGGGACATATGCCTGCACTGCCATTGGCATTCCATGGGCCTTTTTAAACCAATCATACCATTTAAAAATTTTCCCCAACGATGAACACAGATTAGCTGTCGCTACTTGATGTTTAATGAGAGACCATGTAGAGAAGTTTACACTCACCTAAAGCCCCATGTACAAGATGTTGTTAAGTACTAACTATGACCATGCTCATGAATAAGCAGAAGTATCTCATACTCTGTTCAGCCCTAGCCCTGGCCTGGCAGAAAGGATGCCAGGAACACCAACACCTTCTTCATTGTCTTCCAATCTGTTTTCCACTGGTGAGATTTTGTTAAAATGTTAATTTGTAACAAAAAGTATCACAAGTAAAAACCTGGATAAACAAATGTCAACTTCTGTACAGAATTGCTGTTAGAATGAGTGCATGTTTTCCATAAACCGTAAAACATTTGAATTCTAATTCTGGATGAGAGCATCCAGTAAGCCTTTTGTGCTGTGGCTGTGTTGATATATTTCTAAACTTAGGGGTATATAAGAATAATCTCATGTGTGGTGTGGTTGCGCACACCTAGAATCCCAGCACTTTAGTAGACTGAAGCCTGGGAAGGCCAGCCTGGGCTACATACAGGTCTCAAAGCAAACCCCTAAAATAATTTCCGTTATACTTCAGTCACTCAGTGGTACATATATCATGTATATTGCTTTCCCTATTTAAAATGTGGATACAGAGGAAACATTAAAATTGTTTGAACAATGGTTGTACATATTTTTGTTAAGTTTTTTCAAACCAGAGTGCCTTTTTCTTCCTTTATAGTCTTGTTGACTCGCTCTGACTATGGCTTGCATTATGAAGGGTTTCTGTGGTGGAAACCCTTGTCTGGAAATAATGAAAATCATATTTTTGGAAGCATTTAAGGGTGGTTGGTTATGAACATGACTTATTTTGTATGTTAGAGGAAACTTTACTACGGCATTGGAAATATGGGCCAGAGGAGACTGAATGATACTTGCCTAGCGGGAGAAAGTTAATGTGTGATAGGATTTGAAATGAAGATAGAATTATATTTTTTGAAAGAACAAAATAAAAAGTATCTGCAAAATGTTAGTGGAAGGACTCTGGGTGGATGGATGCAAACATGGGTACCAAGAAAGGTTTTCTTCTTTTCTTTTCTTGCTTGGTTGGTTGGTTGGTTTTGGAGACAGGGTTTCTTTGTAGTTTTGGAGCCTGTCCTGGAACTAGCTCTTGTAGACCTGGTTGACCTTGAATTCACAGAGATCACAGGTGCCTCTGCCTCCTGAGTGCTAGGATTAAAGGCCAGGGACGTATGGCTGCACTGCCATTGGCATTCCATGGGCCTTTTTAAACCAATCATACCATTTAAAAATACCACCACCACCACCACCACCCCTTTTCATTTTTTTTTAAAGCTATCAGCCTCAGAGACTGCATGCACACACGCATCCCAGTGGCAGCAACAACAGACATGAATTCAGGGTTAGTGTTCCCTTGTCATTTTCTTTGAGCAGAGGCAAACTCGTTTTTCTTATATGGAAAAAAAGATGATAGGTCCTGGAGAGAAAGTTCAGTTGTTAAGAGCACTTGTTAGTCTTGCAGAGTCCCAGGTTCAAGTCCCAGCCCCACGTGGTGGTTCACAACCATCTATAAGTTCATTTCCAGGAGATCCAATGACCTCTTTTGATCCCTGAGGCCACCAAGCACGCACATGGATATACATACATACATGCAGGTAAAACACATAAAATTAATAAGTTTTTGATTTTTTTTTAAATCAACAGATGGATATGGAACTACTATTTAGAGTGTTGAATACTTATGTGATGGATGGGGAAAGCATCTCTTAAAATGTTGATGGTTGCCAGATGATGGTGGCGCATGCCTTTAATTCCAGCACTCGGGAGACAGAGGCAGGTGAATCTCTGTGAGTGAGAGACCAGCCTGGTCTACAAAGTGAGTTCCAGGACAGCCAGGGAAAACCTCTCTCAAAAACCAAACCAAACCAACCAACCAAACAAACAAAAAATATTGACAGTCAGCGTTTTCCAGAACCTTCTGGGTTCCTACTGGGAGCCTGCTGGGCATCCTGACTTGGGGTGCTAGCTAGACATGTAGCATTTGGGGTGCTAGGTAGACATGTAGCATTGGTATTTTCCAAAACCCTTCAGACCCTGAGAGCTCTGGTCCAGCTGGTGTTGATGCGGCTGACCTCAGTGAATCACGCCTGACATGCAGCTCCGTGACTGTGGTGCCTGCCCTCACCAACGCGTGGTAAAAGTGCTGCGGCAATTCTGGGTGAGCATGTTTGAGTTCTTTCTCAGGTGCTTTTTGAGCGCCGTCTCACCGGACTGTTGGTTTGCGAGCCAGGATGAGTCAAGCACAAAGCTAACGGGAAATGTTCATGTTCTTTAGCGTTTTCTCTGTATATAAAACATTTCTGTGGAAAACGAGTGCCTGTGTGGGATTCTCTGCGATTGCTTCTGTACGCGTAGCTCTTCTGGGCCTTTCTTCCGCTGTCCTTACCTCCTGTTATCTATCTTCTGAAAGCTTTGTTATCCAGCGCAGACAAAAGATTTGTAGAGCACAATAAAGACCCTGAACTCTGGTATATAGCAGCTAGTTTTTTAGCCAAATGTAATCCCATGAAGGATTTTTTTTAAAAAAGGCTAGAAAATACATAGAAATATAAAGAAATACTTTTTATGACTTCTCATTAGAAGCACAATACAAATATCTGTGATACTTTTAACAGAAACTATACAAACTTAGATTTTTTTCTACTTTATAATGACAGAACGTGTGAGATCCTCAGAAGTATAGATTTGCATGAACTTATAAAATATACACTTCTATTGAATTGTTTAATCTTTGTTACGTTGAATTTCAGTCAACTCTTTAAAAAGTTCAGTTCTTAGAATTTTAAAAAACTTCTGTGTGATCATTCTTATAAATGAAACTGTTTTTTTTTTAAATGGTGTAACAGGTGTTTAGAATTTTTTGCTTTTCTTGGGATCCCAAAATGTGTGATGCAGTATTATCATAATAACAATTAATTTGTATTATCCATGTTCACATGATCTTAGGAGTAAAAATGGAGGCAGCATAGAAAAGTTTAAATTTTTACATCTCTCCATATGAAATTGTCATAAAGCAACAGCAACAGAGTCCTGTTACTTTTGAATTAAGACCCATAATCCGAGTTTGTGGGCCCAGAGGTCTCTTAGTGTTTTATGCAAATACTGCTAACATGAGTTTCTATTGATTTTTCATAAGGGGTTTGCATTTAGAAGTCATAATTATTTGTGGCTTTAGTGAGATTCGTTAATATATTGGAAAATATTTGTATATGTGTGTGTAATATATTTACACGCGTGTGCAGGGATAAGTGGAAGGCCACATGTGTGGCGGTCAGAGGAAGACATGGGACATTCTGATGTACCAGTCTCCACTTGGCTTCCTTGAGTCAGGATGTCATTTGGCTTGGAATGGGGCAGGCAGCTAGCAAGCTACAGTGATCCTCCTGTCTCTGCCCTGCATAGCACTGCGGCTATAGGGGGCACATACTCAGCCACACCCAACTTTTACATGTGCTGGGGATTTGACTCAGGACACCATGCTTGAACAGCAAACACTCTGACCCACAGAGCCATCTCCGTAGCCCCTGGAGAGTTTTTAAACCAAGTATTCAGTCAGTGATGATCAATCCCTCTCTTTTTTAAGGTAGTTACTTTTCTTATGGGAACTTCAAAGAAGTAAACTAAATGAACCATTTTGTAATATTGTATATGCGCTAAATACTTTCTCCTTAAAACATCTCCCTGATTTAAGCTTAGAAAGTGAGATGAAAGTAGTAACATTGTAATATTCTTTTCAGAGGACAGAATATGGGTTGCTTTTAGTTCTTGTCTGTAAAGTGGTGAAATAAAGAGGTATTCTTGTCTGCCATGCTATGCTGTCTTGAGACTGATTATAATGGCTTTATGCCAACAATGGACACCTAGTGTTTCCTGCAAGTCAAAGCCGGGAAATTCCTTTGTGATATCTCAGTACAGAGGAAGAAGTCAGACCTAGAAGAAATCTGCAATAGACAAGCACTAAAATAAAGCACAAATGAGAACCTGTGAATGTGGTCTCCACGAGTCTTGAAGAATGGAGGAGATAAAGAGCTTTTCCGAGGAGACATCCATGCATTGATACAAAGCAATAATAAAGATGCTAAGTTTTAGAATAAATGCTTTTCAAATTCAAAGAGAATATATCTGAGGAAGAGAGCTGAGCCATCTCTGTTGCAGTTAGTTAGAGTTGCCACAAAGAGCACTTTCTTGTTTGGTTTGCTTTTTCCTGCCGCATTCTCGGTGGCATTTTGGCAGGTACTTCAGGTGCCAGATTATTTGGTTAAATACGCAGTAAACATCTGAGAAGTAACTTATTTTTAAGAATCTTGAGTGGGGTTCTAGTGAGTAATTTAATAAAGTACAAGGCACCAGGAAAATGTCAAAACAGGTGACTTTTCTTAATTGAAGTGGTATCTTTTAAGCTAAGAATTTTCTACTGGGGATTTATTGACAAGCTTGATACTTAGACATAATTGAGGCAAATGGTTTCTTATGCTTCTCAGCTGCCATACATGCAGGTGTATTTGATTTTAAAAGTCTCCTATAAATAATTACCTTTCATAAATGACACTCTGTTAATGGGTCTTCGTAATTGCTAAGCTGATTCTTTTTAATGTTTGTGAGTGCATGTATGTATGTTTGCGTATTGCATGTGTGCAGGCATATACATACATATGTCAGGAAAGGAATTGGGTCCCCTGGAAGTGGAGTTACTGACAGTTGTGAGCTTCCATGTGAGTGTTGGTAACTGAACCTAGATCAAGAGCAACCAGTGCTCTTAACTGCAAAGCCATCTCTCCACCCCCACTAATTTGATTTTTTACTTTAACGGGTTATGTGTCGGTGTATTTGTAAAATAACTAAATGATTGGTTTTTTTTTCATTGTGCTTTCTGATATTAGTTCTCGGTGATGACAACCTCCTGAATATTAAAGCTGTGAACATACAAGAAGCTCTTTGTGATTGTGTGTTCTATCCTGGCAGGCCTGACGTTGGCATGACTAGGAGTATTAAAAGTGTTCATATGCCTCGTCTGTTTCTATGTCAGGGTCTATTGACTATCCTTTACAGTCTCTGACTGTGGGCTTATTGTCCTGTTTGTTTGTTTGTTTTGTTTTGTTTTTTTAATGTGTGTCTTGTTTTTGTTTGTTTAGGGGGTTTGCTCTTTCTGGCTATTTTGGTGTGCTTTGGTGCTAAGGGTTGTTTTTATAGTCAGCACTATGGTTGGTATGTTTTGGGACTCCACAGCACATTGGCATTGGTTCTCTACCACTCAGTTATGCCAGGTCATCTTGAGCTTGGTAAGGATAGATGTTGCATTGTGTGAGTGTTCTTGTGGTTACAGTAATATTTTTTATAAAGGTGGCTACAACCGGGCAGTAGTAGTGCACGCCTTTAATCCCAGCACTTGGGAGACAGAGGAGCAGTGGCAGGTGGATCTCTGTGAGTTTGAGGCCAGTCTGGTCTACTAGAGCTAGTTCCAGGACAGGCTCCAAAGCTACAGGGAAACCCTGTCTCCAAAAACCAGAAAAAAAGGTAGTCACTTTATGAAACTGAGTCTTGTTATTTAGCACTGTTGTTTTTACATATGTTTTAAAGTCTTGTTTAGATCTTTCAGTATCTTGATCATTTTGGAGTCTTGAGCTTCTCTTAATTGGTGCATTTCTGGGTACCTTACACTTCTGGTCCATAATGTCAGTGAGATAGCTACACAGCTACTTGTGTAGCTGGGCAGAGCAGGACTTAACCAGTACCCCTGGTACCTTCCCTTCTGAGAGAGTGGCCTTCTGGCTTTGTTAGGGTGGGTGAAACTGAGGGCATCCTCTGGGATGTGGTTCTCACGGTGAGGCCTCTTCTGGTCTTCAGATTTGGTATCAGGGTTACCAAAGTCTTTTCTCTGTCTAAAGCAGAACCCCAGTGTCTCCCACACTGCTTAAACTTTGACATCTGTGTCCTCCTGTCAGCTCTGAAGCAGTGCTTGCTGGTGGCGCCTTCATGTTCTCACCTGGCCCCAAGTGTAGAATTTCCTAGAGTCCTGAAGATAGACTTGTGGCTCTTCACTTTCCCCATCACTCCTTTCTAGTGTATTTTCTCCTCGGGTTCCAGCTGTTGGCACTGGTGCAGCCTGCACGTGTCAGGACTGCTGAACTTGGATGTCTTCGTCTTTTATTATTCCAGTTCTGTAACATTTTGCAAAACTCCTCAGTACTTTTCTTTTTAATATTTTTAGGTTTTTTTCCCCCTTAGAGGATACTTACCTCTTAAGTCTTTCATCCATTTAAAAATAATTGGAATCACTTTGCAGCCAATTAAGCTGACCAAGTCCCTTTCCCCATGAGGGCCTGATGTGCAGGGATTGCAAATTGCAGGCTTCTTGGTAGTATGTGCAGCCTCTTGCCTAGTTGGGTTGTCCAAAGGGACCTTGACAATAATTTTCTGGCAGTTATTCAAGTCGCTGATCTCAGAGCGGTTCCCAGTCTAGGCTCCAGGCAGGTGTATGTGGCACCTTTGGGAAGCCCCAGCACAGTGGCTGGGGTTCACAGTGGCCGGATCATCATATCCGTTCACCCCAAGCTGCAGGATAAGGACACGTGATTGAGGCTCTGCATAAAGCCAGGTTCAGGTTCCCTGGCCACCAGAAGACCCACATCTCAGAGAAGTGGGCTTCGCCAAGGTTAGTGTAGAGGAGTTTGAAGACATGGGCACTGAGAAATAGCACATTCTAGAGACTACAGGATCAAATATAACCCAGTCATGGTCCCCTGGACAAGTGGCAGGCCCTGTGTTCCTGAGGGCTTCCACAGTGTCTGCTGTATCCTACCAGATCATAATAATATGATCTCATTTCCAGTACAAAAAATGGAATTACATGTGTATATTAATTTTAGTAGAGTGTTCTTTCTATGAATTTGAATTTTGCTGTCCAAAAATGCTATTTTTGAGATCTTGTTTAAATTTTTCAGTATGATTTTATGAATTTGTCAGTATGAATCTTGAGTTTTTCTTATGTATTTTTTGATATATTTTTTAGGTTTGGCATTTTGTTTTTTGATTGATGATGTGAATTGTTCCAACATGTCACTGTGGTACTGAGATAAAGACTCCCAGCTATTCCTTATGTCTATGTTACAGATGACTTTACTCTCTTTTCCTGGCTTCTGCTAGATCTGAGTTACATTGCTGTCATGTAGAGAGGGTACGGTCTGATCAAGCATCCATGTTCATTTCATTGCATTTCACTCTTGCGTCACGTCAGAGTCTCTCAGACAGTGGCGAGCAGTTATTGGGACAATAGCGTCCCTTTCTTCTTTTTCAGTTTCCATGTGAATGACCTCCATGTTTTACCATCTGTAGTAGTGTACACCCTTACTTGAAACTTGCATTAAGGTACACTAATATTCA
Source organism: Alexandromys fortis (assembly GCF_014885135.2). NCBI lineage: Eukaryota > Metazoa > Chordata > Mammalia > Rodentia > Cricetidae > Alexandromys > Alexandromys fortis. The sequence goes on along the minus strand of NW_026067945.1, from coordinate 3,271,253 downwards.
AGTTACATTATACCTGCATAGTAGTAGTTGTGGGAGTGTGTGTGTGTGTGTGTGTGTGTGTGTGTTACGTGTTTCAATTTTTTTTTCCCAAGAAAGTTTCTCCTTCTTAGTTTCTGGTTCTTCAGAGCCCCTTCTCTGTTAGACACAAAATATATAATGTGTTTGTAGTTGTCTCTGTAATAAGACGTCAGCCATAAAATCACGAAACTGTTTATAGCCAAGTATCCATTGAGAACACTTTATAGTCTGATGAACAGAAATCTGAAATGCTTCTTTTTCTGCCATGTGTCATTGAATTTAACTATACGGTCCATTTCATGTAATCACATAGTGACCTCTTGAAGTAAACAGATATTTGTTTGTTTGCAGCAAACTAATGGTGGAAATAATGAATCAATAACCCAAAGGTTTATGGCTGATAATACCTGACAGTTAACAGTTTTGACCTGTTTTTATTGAAATAGCCAAGGAAATAACCTTTTAAACCTGCATCAAAAGATGTGCATGAGTGAGGGGGAGGTGTGCTGTGCGAGAAGGAACCTAGCGTAGAAGAGGCTTCCATTTCTTCTCATGTCCTCCACAGCCCAGAGAGCAGTGGGGCTGAAGTTGGAGCTGTTTTTAGTGGCTCCGGAAAAAGAAAGCCAGACGTGGAAATAGCAAGCCTTGTTATTGACTCTGTGCGGCCGGCCACTGGGTTGGCCTCGAGTGGGTGGCTTCCTTCCCATCCCGTTTAAATTCTAGGTTAGGTCAGTGTGCACCCATGGCGTGATGACTTAAAGGGGACTTTACTGCTTTTCTTTGAAATTAGTACCCGGATGTTGTTTTTATGCTTGGACTCAGTAATGACTGTGTGGCGGCATCAAAGGCGTCTTCAAGACACAAGTGGCTGAAAGGTTTTAAGGCTTTTGTATATTTAGCATAAAAGTAAACAGTGACCAACAGTTGTGAAATTAGGACTGTTCAAGGGACATTAAGGAAATGAGACTTAGAGAGTGATGGTTATGTTTGGAGAAGAACTGAAGCAGGGTCAAAGAGGTGTGGTCAGGAGACCCAGCCGGAATGGGAAGAAGGCTGTCAGCATCACAGAGGGGCGTGGCACGTCTGTCTGTCTGTCTGTCTGTACTGTGCTGATCTCAAGGTGACATAGCAATAAATAACTTCAAAGTTGTCAAAATATTAAATTTGTCAGTATAAATCACTTTCAGTATAAACGCGTTCAATATCAAGAATGATAAAGCTGGAGAGATGGCTCACCTGGTGGAGGACTGACTGCATAAGCCCGGGCCTGTCAGGTCCCCAGCACTCTCATGAAAAAGCCAGGGTGGCAGCATCCACCTGTAGCCGCAGTGCTGGGGCACTGGAGACAGGAGCCCCTCTCCGTGGGGACCACTGGCCCGCCAGTCTGGCGTTTTTATTAGAACTAAGAACAGTTAAGAAACTTATTGTGTGAATTTATACTCAGAGTAACTACTGTACTTATTTACAGTGTTCACAAAGTCAACATATGGATTTTTTTTAAAGTTTTGTTTTAATAAGTCATGTATATTATTTGTATAGCTTTCAGGAAAATTTAAGATAATCCTGAGTTACTTTAAAAAAAAAAAATACAGCAACTCAGTCTCCTAGGATCCAGCATGTGTGTAGGAGTTTGAGTCCTTCTCCTTCCCAGGACGTCTTTAAAATCCTGTCTACCAGCCAGCTTTTGTCCCCACTCCAGGCCTGCCAGCCAGTCACTGCTGTGCTGTCCAGCTCAGGGAGTGTAGCCTTTCCCAGAGGAATGCTAATGCTACCGTGCGGTGTGTGCCCTTTGAATCCGCGGTGCGGTGTGGCACTGTTTCCTTTGTCTCTGAGTATAGTGGATTGTGTGTATACCAGAGTTCATCTATCCTCCTACTGGAGTAAATGCTTAATTTTCTGTAAACTTGCTCTATTCCATCTTTGCTCCGTTTTAGCAGCTCATGTCTGCCTCCCTCCCCTTCCTGCCTGCTGCCTGGCCTAAGCTTCGCCACTCAGCTTTATGTAAGAATGGACTTTGTTTCTACTGAGTGTCTGTTTTGCAGATTTCTACTTCATTATCGTAGCTTAGATTGTTCTCTTCGCTCACTGAGCTTAGTGCTCGCTCTTTTCTCCTTTGTCACGGTGGAGGCTTCGGAAGCATGCCTGGAGCTTCCCGAGACCTGCCAAGCTCCAGCTGCCACCCACCACCTCCCTGCCTGTGTCCCATCAGTTTGGGCATTTGCTCTTGTTTTTATGTGATCAAAAACATTTTCTGATTTTTCTTTTCAATTTCTTTTACTTGGTTATTTAGAAATATGCTGCTTTATTTTCAAGTATTTGGGGATTTCCGAGATCTCTTTCTTCTGTGTATTTCCACTTTAATCTCATTTTGTCAGAGTGCATCCTTTGTGTGATTTCAGTATTTAATGGGGTAGCGTACAGTTAACCCCGGGTAATGCACCGTGTGCTCCCAAACAGTGTTTTCTGGTGCAGTTCCTAAGGCGTCAGAAGAGTCGGTCATGCGTGATCCTGCCATGCTTACACTGTTGCTCTGTCGGTCGGTGACAGCGGTGTGTTGACATGCTACTTCATCCCTTCATCTGGAGCTTTTATTAGTTATGTATCTACCTGTAATTATTGTCCTGAATTACTGACTATTCTACCATTAGGAACTGTTTCTCTGTCTCTTACGTCTGTTTCAGTGATAGAAAACAACCTTGTTTCCTGTAGTTCTTGTTTGCCTGCTGTGCTTTTTCCTCCTTGAACTTCAAACCTAGTTGTGCCTTTGCCTCTAACTTGTGTTTCTTACAGATATCACACCATCTTTAAAGGTAGTCTGACATCCTTTTGCATTTGATTGGGTTATTTAGTCAATTTCCTTTTTTGTTTTTATCTTTTCTAAAGAGGATTTCTCTGCATAGCCCTGGCTATCCGAGAATTTTCTTTTTAGACAAGGCTAGCCTCAAACTCAGAGATCTACCTGCCTCTGCCTCCCAATTGCTGGGATTAAAGGTGTGCGCCACCACACCCAGCCCAGTTTACATTTAATATACTTATTTATATGATTGTATTCACATCCATCATTTTGCCATTTATGGTTTATGCAATTCAAATATTTTTGTTTCTTTAAGTTTAATTTTATTTGAGGGGTGGGGCAAGAGAGTGCTGAGACTGGATTCAGCCTGTCAGGTTTGCTCAGCGAGTGCTGTTACCTTCTGAGCCATCTCTCCAACCCTCACTTTGATTTTTTTTTAAATGTGCAGTTTCAGTTGCTTTGTTGGCTTTTAAGTTTTATGGTTTTAGCTGTCTCAATATCATGCACATAAGTCATTGTTTCCAACAGCTGCCTTTTATGATGTATGAGTGTAGGTGTAGATCTCTTTGTATTTCTGGTCTTTATTGAGCTGCTTGGATCTTTAGATTAAAATTTAACCACTATTTTGAAACTTTTCTATCCCCTTTTCCCGATTCTCTTCTTATTGGGGTATCAAGTGTTTTTTTGTGATTTCTTTCTGTCCTGCAGGTGTCTGAAGTTCTGCTCATTTCTGTCTTTCTGATCATTTAATTCCCATTACCTGTCCGTCACTGGTTCTTTCATCTGCCTGTTCAGATCTACCGTGGAGCTTTTCTCTTGTGCCGTTACCCTCGTTAGTCAGGGCACCTACTCTGTAGAGTTCCAGCCCTCTGGAATGTGAGACCCGCGCCTTGATGCAGCCTGTGCTCAAACCTGGATGATGCACCCTGGCCTTAAAAACAATGTGCCTTCTGCTTTGGTTTCCAGGGTGTCAGATGAGGTCAGCTTGATTCGTTTTTAATAAGTCCTATTAATATGTTCTTTCCTAGGAAAGCAAATTTTTGGATTTGAGTTAATATATCTTAACCAATGATCTAGAGCAGCAGCTTTTGATGCCTTTGGGGGCTGAATATTAGATATCCTGCTTATCACGTATTTACATTATGATTCATAACAGTAGAAAATCACAGTTAAAAGAAGTAGCAATGAAATAGTTTTATGGTTGGGGTTAGCACATGAGGAACCGTATATATTAAGTAAGGATCACAGCGTTAGGAAGGTTGATAACTGGGGCTTAAACTTGACCTTGACTTTTTCTTACTGTGTTGTTTCCAGACCCAGTCAAGTTTATCTGCTTTTCTTAAAATGGCTCTGGATTTTTCTTGAAATTCCTTGATAGGTTATCTTTTACAGTGACACACACCCTCATCCTCTCAGCCCAGGCTCCTTTACCTGGTGCTTTCTGTGCATGTCCTTGGCACTCCCAAAGAGGACTTCATGCTCTAAACAGTTTATTGTCTCCACATGACGTCCCTGCCTCCAGCAGGCCCTTGGCTTTGGCATTCTTTTCTGTTCTGCCATTTGTTTATGCTGGGCATGGGCACACTGTTCAGTTTTTTTCTCTTCTGTGCCTCTCCTCATGCTTCCTACCACACCCCACACCCTGCTGGGATTGCAATATCCTCTTTCCTCTTGGCCTTCCCAGGCTCCTTCCCCAGGAACTTTTCCAGAAGCCTGGGCTCTTCGTGTGACTCCCCCTCCTCTGAGCTCTGTCACACCTGGCTTCCTGTATGTACCAGGGCTCCTAGGGCACTGCCTGCTGTGCCATCCTCTGGTCACCTGGCTCACACAGGGGTCCAGGCGCTCCTATAGTCTCTGTGTTGAGTAGGTCAAAAACGTTTTGTTCCTGTTGTTTCTGTTTTTCTTTGTTTTTATTCACTTTTAGAATATGAGTTCCCCAACTCCCTCATCAGCACACCCCACATAAGTAGTAATTTTGTTTGTGAAACAGAGATGAAGGTGGACTTTATCAGCTATATCACAGCTAAGAGGTGAACAAAGAGTGAGTTGGAGCTCCGTGTGTATCCATTAAGTTCAGACGGAACAAAACTCCCATTGGCACAGAATCATGCCTGCCTGTCTTCAGATGAGTGTTTTACTCAGCTTTGCAGAAATTGAACAGTAAATCATGAACATCCTAGGACAAGTTTGCCAGCATTAGGAAAGTGGCTTGAAGTTAACCTATTTTCACCCCACCTTACTTTCATATAAAAAGACTTAGCTGTTTCTAGGGATATTTCAAGGGCCAGAGACATGGCTCAGAAGGCAAATGCTCTTGTAGTCAGGCCTAATGACCGAAGCTGGATGCCCAGAACCTACGTGGTGGCAGAGAGAATCAACTCTCAGAAGTTGCCCTCTGACTTCTGAGCACAAGTATGTATACATACTCTAAAAATGATGATAATAAGTATAATAAAACATTTTTAAATGTTCCTAGTGGTAATTTTATAGCAAAGACAGAAAGCTTTTTCTGTAAATATGTAGATAATAAATATACTTAAGCTTTGTAGGTCACATATGGTCTCTACCGTCTGATCTTCATTTGGATGTTGTGGTTTACTCTGTAAACTATAACTTGCCAGCAGGTGTGTATTAAATGTGAGAGTTGTCGTGTGGCTAAGTCCTGGTCGGTAGCAGTAAGAAGAGCGCATGTGACGTATAAGACTATTACCCGACAGAAGTGGTGTTGCTGTGTGCCCAGGACGGTGCTGTAACTCCTAACCACGCATCTATGGAGTGGAAGAAGTAGAACTGTTCGGCCCAGCGCCAGGGGAGCCATGGCGTGGAGGATGGCATCTAGAGACAGAGTGAATGTCTGTCCCCTGAAGTGGTGATCGCTTCCTGAGAACAACTTAGCTTCTTGTAAAGAATTTATCAGTATTCACTTAGCAGCACGTAATTACCTGGCATATGACAAGAACATGGTCGTACTGACTTTGGAGCAGATTAAAACTGTAGTTGCGTGTTAGGAGGGACTGAGGGAGTAAACAGGAGGTAGATTAAGTCTTCAAAGATTCCCTGTTTCTTAGTGCAGGGTAGCTTCCATTTAGTTCTGTTCTGTTCTTCGGGGTGCATTCTCTTATAAATCCCCTATTATCTGTAGAAGGTCAGCTATCTAGCTATCAGAAGCAGCCACCTTGGAGTAATCATTCCTTTTTACCTGATCAAAATCTTGGATTCGTCTGCCTGAGACTTCTGGCTCAGGTTCATCGCTCTGTGCCTCCCACTCTTTCTCCATTCAGCACTTTTCAGTACTGGCAGGAGCTGGGCAGATGGCTCCCTAAGTGCTTGCTATCAAAGCATGAGGACTTGAATTCAGATCCCTATAAAGACCCAGATACCGTGGTGCGCATCCATAACCGCAGCCGATGAAAGCAGGTGCAGAAGGGAGGAACCTGGGGAAAGCACCGGGTCACTGATGGAGACCAGCGGAAGAAGATGGCTGGTGTGGACTTCTCCACACATGCACTCATGAACAAGCACATCTCTGCACACACATGAGAGAAGGGTTATCTAGGTTGGGTGGCTTGCAGCCCAGCTCTGGGTCCTGTACTTCTGCGTCGCGTCTGTGGAAACAGCCCTGCGAACTGATTTTACTTACTTGAACTGTAGCAGGATTGACTATTTTTTTATGTTATCTCTTCAGTTCATCAGAATGCGATTTATCTTAATTTTGGTTTTGGTTGTAGAGGTTGGCGATTTGAAGGAGCTGCAGACACTAGACATTTCTACCAATCGTTTGCTAGCTTTGCCCGAGAGGCTTCACCTGTGCCTTTCTCTGCAGTACCTCACTGTGGACCGCAATCGCCTGTGGTGTGTGCCGCGCCATCTCTGCCAGCTGCCCAGCCTCAACGAGCTCTCCATGGCTGGAAACCGTCTTGCATTTTTGCCACTTGGTAAGTGTTGCGGTCATATGACAGAATCGACTAGCCAATACGTAAAACACAACATGCGTCTTTTACTAGGATGGGTTGGTTTCTTCCTGTGTCTCCTGATGAGTCCTCTAGAAATCTGTTTCTGACATGATTATTACCAGGTGACAAGTGAAGTTATTTTAGTCAGAGATGTTGCTGTTCGTGAACCTTCACCCTCCGTCCTCAGCCTCCCAAGTGCTGGGACTGCAGGCATGTGCCACCATGCCTAGCTCAGGAATCCCACACTTCCAAAGACAGTGCTGTCCAGAATACGCCTGCTATGAGGTTATCGTGCACAGGGAACTAGTGTGTACGTGACTGTCAGTCTGACAGCCTTGAGCACTGTGAGCAGCTGACGGCTAGAACAGTACACCTGCTGCTTCCTGTTTCCCCTTCTCCCTCGGCTGTGCGTGCTAGGCAAGCCCTCTGTCCTCACCATGTAACCCAAATCCCAAGTCTGCCTGTTTAGATATTGGCTCCTACCTTGGAAAACTACTTTTGAGTATTGTTGTAAGTACCAAAGCCAGAAAAATCTGACTGCAAAACTTTGAAGACTTTAAAGCTGACTAAATTGCCTACTGTGCTAGAAATACCACCACGGCTAATAAAAGCCTGTCCTCTGTCGGTTTCTGTAGTTGTCCCTTTTTGACCTGTTCCATGCAGATGCCATAGGTCTTTAATAATATGGTACATTTATTTCACATAGAGCTAAACTATTTTTTCAACTTCTAAGAAACAAGAGTCAAAAAAATGAAGCCATGTAGGACCCCAAACTGTCGTGATTTCACTCATAAAAACATCTTATAGTCATGATTTATCTCTGAGGACAATGAAGTAAATAGTTCACCAACTTCTGAAAGGAAATGTTGGCCAATGTAATTCATTTCATCAGTTTTCAATTCCAAGTCTCTTCATGAACTCTTTAAAATATTAGAAACACTAAAATCAATTCACATAATAAAAACTGCTAAATTTAAGGAGATTAATTTCCCACAAATATATTCCACAATTATAAAATTAACAAATTAACATAAAGCCATTTCAAAACAACCTATATTCCTAAGAAATTAGAGCTTTTTGAGTGAAGATATAAATATTTAAAGAGTAAACATACCTGCTGGACTAAAGAAAACACAGAAGAGTTACAGGGCCAGGTACCTCGCACAGTACAGAGGCGGCTGCGCCACTTCACAGCGTGCGCCCTGTAGAAATTGCTGAGGTTCACTGTCATGTCTGCAGGCCACAGATGACAATCTCCATCCCGCAAAGTTCATGGGTGAGAATTCTAAAGACGTGTGCAGGTGTAGGTGACTCAAAAGTGAGGAGACACGTTACGTTCATGCTCTTGAACATGCCTCGTGCTCAAGACCCTTCCTACCCCACAGTAGCCAGCAGAACCTTTGGACCAGTTCCTAATGGCTCTCAGTCACATGACTAGCAGGATGGTGTGGTCAGTGCTGGTGATGAAGGAAGGAAGGCAGGGATGAGAGGGAGGGGGGGGACAAGAGTAAATCATTTCATTTCTGCGGCATAAAACTTGGCTTGCGAATGTAATGCCAGAGTTCAAACTGCAAATTCTCCTGTAAGCAACCTTGAACCTTTCTTGATTTGGCTGTCAGATGTTACCAGAAACAGATGAGCTTGTTAAGTCTGGTGTCACCTCTACAATTCCCTCTTATCATCGTCATCGCCATCAACACTGTCCGTGTAAGGCGTGGTCCCATTAGAAGCTGCGTGTGTGAGCGCTACCGTCTGCACTAATGTAACTGTGCGCTGTCTCCTGAGCCTAGCGTTCTGTGTAACTGCTGCGCATGTCCTCTCTAATTGTCATGAAACTTACTGCAAACCCTTTGAGAAACTAATTTTACAGACGAAAGAGTAGGTACGGAACCTGCCTAGAGTTGCGCTAGTCACAGAGCTGCATCGCGGAGACGGTCCTCCCACCTTGACACACGCTCTCCGTGTTCCAGGACTGGTCTGTGTGAGAGGGCACCATACTGAAGGTGGCCATCTCCATGACCAGGTTTCACTCTGCCATTTCAGCCTCATTTGGGCTATGGCTCCAATTCTCGGCGGCATCTGCTGCTACAGGCTACGTCCTGTCTTGTTTGTGGTGCTGCCCTTCCTCTCTGTCTCGGCGTTTCCCTTTTCACTCAGCTGCACTTGCCTGCAGGTTGCTCCCGCGCTGCGTAGCTCCTCAGTCCTGGGTCCTCACGCCCTTGGTCATTTGCTGCCCAATTCCTGTCTGTGTTTCAGTAGTCACAGCTTTCGGTCATCTCCTGTGCCATCTTACTGTGCCTCATGCTGGCGTTACTCAGAGGGCGAGACAGTAGGATTTCTGTGAGGTTGAGGCCAATTTAGACCCCTGCGTAAGACTTTGCGTCCATGATGGCGACGATGATGTCAGTATCGATGGTAATCTTTTTAAGTGTATACATTTGGAATCTTCCTTTGACTCTTATGATAAACGATAGCCATCCAATTCTAAGAATGATCTGAGAGCATGCAGCTGTTAGTGTTCCCTTTTAGGAATTTAGCAGATATGAATGCCTCTTTATGGTCATTCAGACAGACAGACAGACAGACAGACAGACACACACACACACACACAGAGTTTCCAGGCAATAAAAAGTGGTGTGTTTCGTCATGCTGCTTAGAGCTTGTCCTAGAAGCATAGGTCTTGTGGGATGTGTACTGAGATGTCTCTGTGAGAGAGATAGGGAGCCACTTACTGGATTTACTCTCATACTGAAGTCCAGCTGGAGGGTGTCTTACGCAGCTGTCACACGCAGCTCCAGCAGCTGGCTGTACGGATGACATGGATTGTTGCAGCACTGTGGCCCCATTAGCTGTCTTTAGTCACCTGTGATCCTGTCAAAACCACTGGGGCTCGCTGACTGTGTTCTCCTGAGATGAAAAGATGCGTCAGAAGGAAGGATGCTCTATTATTACTGTGCACTGACAGCTGAGTGGCAGGTGAGCCTACAGACAGACTCTGCACAGTTGTGACTGTCAGCACAGGAGCCTCGTGCTGGGACAGTGAGCAGCAGTCTCGAAACTTGCATTTTTGCTGTTGACTTGATACAGTGAGGTTGACAGACTAAGTCACAGGATTGTGATTTCGCCTCTCAGCTTCTGAGAGTTCAGGGGACGAGAGAAAAAGCTTTCTCCCGGGTGCTCCTTCCTGGCCTGCTTTGCATAATTAGTCAGCCTAATTATTTGGGAATGTCTACTACTTGTTCCCTGTTGAATAATAGATGCAAGGGGCCCTTTGCTAGGCTCAGACTGGCTGTTGGAAAGCATGTCTTAGCTCTCTGAAAGTGCTGGAGAAGGAAACAAAGGTGAACTACTGTAGCAGGCTAACTTTTTATTAAATGTTTCTATAGAACACAGTAAGTTAGGGTCAACCAGAAGGCCCAGGTAGTAAAAGTGCTTGCCATCCAGCCGGAATCCCTTAGTTTGATCCCTGGAACCCACATGGTAAAAGGAAAGACCTGACTCCTACTCATTCTCTCTCTCTCTCTCGCACGCATACACACAGAGAAAATAATTTTTAAAAATAGTGAATTATTTCTTTTGAAAGATTTACTTATATTTTATGTGTGTGTTGCCTGCATATATATGTGTGTACCACATGTGTATCTGGTACTCTGAGGTCAGAAAAGGGAATTAGATTTCCTAGAACTGGGGTTATAGACAGTTGTGAGCTGCCACATGGGTTCTGGGAATTGAACATGGGTCCTCTACAAGAATAGCAAGTGCTCTTAGCTGCTGAGTCATTTTTCTATACCCTAGTGGATAAATCCTTAGGAACATTTGGCATGTGACATTGAGGTTTACAAAATAACCCGTGTATAACTTACCGTGGAAAAAGCCCAGAAGTTAGTAGAGCCTAGTAATGGGAAACCATCTGGGCTCCCAGACCAGCCTCGGAGTTGTCCCTTGGAGAGAGCAGTCATGAAGTCAAGTTAGCTTTCCTGGGAAGTTGTGACTAGTGCTACAATGTGATGGTAGCTCCTGGACTGTCTCCTACACTGCCCATCTGCAACACAGACAGAGGACACTGGGGGTTTGTCTACTTGCTTTGTAAGAACTGGCTGTTCTATTAGGTAAAAACCAGACATGGCACGTTAGTGTTATAGACCAGCTCCCGGGGTTTTAAACATGTACCAAAGCAAGCCCCTCCCTTCCCATGCCAATGGAGCGTGGAAACGCCAGGTGTGGTACTTGTACATACTGTTCGTATTGCTTCTTATTTACTCCCACCTTCTCCAGATTTGCTGAGAAACCAGCACTTGCTACTTAAGAGTTTTTTATTTCTTTATTTTAAATCTACACAGTAAAACCAATCAGACTGCAAACCACTATTGGAGCTGGATTGAAACTAGTAGCTTCATGTTTTAATTTTAGCTTATACATAAAAAGATTAAAATGTGTATTTATGAAATACCCTGTGATGTTCTGATGCATGTGTCAGTTGATAAGTTCCATGATCCCAGACTCAGAGGTGCTCGTCAACTCTAGTCCACTGCACTGTAAGTGTGTGGATGCAATGAAGAACTGGTACCTTGAAAGCCTTGTGTAGTGGGAGTTAAATGCCAAGTTTATGGCCTTAAGTAAGTGGGAACACTAGCAAATTTGTTCTAGTGGAAACAGACAGTCCCAGGAGTTGGAGCTAGGACTACATTTGACCCCAAAGTGTGATAAGTACAATCTATAGGGAAACCTAAATATGAAGCTAAAATTGTATTCTGTAGGAATAATGTTGGCTAAGTCTGTAATCAAAGGAGAAATATTAATGAAATAAAAAACTGAAAAGAAATTAATTATGAGGTAGAAAATAACAGAAATGAAAGCCTTGATAATAAAGTCCAAAAATTAGTAGTAGAAAGACACGAGAGAATTAGTCTATTCATTAAAACCATAAATATCTTACTTAAAGCATGAAGTTTTAATTCTGGAATCCAAATGTCTTCAAGAAAATGGATGTTCAGGGCTCGGGACATAGCTCAGGCTAAGCGCTCGAGTTCAAGCTCCAGTCCCTTGTGAAAAGCTAGGTTGTACTCACACACTTGTCAGCCGGGCACCAGGTGTGCTCACACATTTGTCAGCCGGGCACCAGGTGTGTTCACACACTTGTCAGCCAGGCACCAGGTGTGCTCACACACTTGTCAGCCAGGCACCAGGTGTGCCCACACACTTGTCAGCCGGGCACCAGGGGTGTTCACACACTTGTCATCCGGGCACCAGGTGTGTTCACACACTTGTCAGCCGGGCACCAGGTGTGCCCACACACTTGTCAGCCGGGCACCAGGTGTCCTCACACACTTGTCAGCCGGGCACCAGGGGTGTTCACACACTTGTCATCCGGGCACCAGGGGTGTTCACACACTTGTCAGCCGGGCACCAGGTGTGCCCACACACTTGTCAGCCGGGCACCAGG
>NW_026067945.1:3195991-3258667 GCF_014885135.2 Alexandromys fortis | reverse complement strand
GCACCAGGTGTGCCCACACACTTGTCAGCCGGGCACCAGGTATGCTCGCACACTTGTCAGCCGGGCACCAGGTGTGTTCGCACACTTGTCAGCCGGGCACCAGGTGTGCCCGCACACTTGTCATCCGGGCACCAGGTGTGCCCACACACTTGTCAGCCGGGCACCAGGTGTGCCCACACACTTGTCATCCGGGCACCAGGTGTGCCCACACACTTGTCATCCGGGCACCAGGTGTGCCCACACACTTGTCAGCCGGGCACCAGGTGTGCTCACACACTTGTCAGCTGGGCACCAGGTGTGCTCACACACTTGTCAGCCCAGCACGAGGGAGAGGGAGGCAACCTAGCCTACTAGGTGAGCTCTTTGCCAGTAGAGACCCTGCCTCAGAAAACATGCTGTTAGCACCTGAGGAATGACATCCCAGCGTGACCTCTGACCTCCACACACATGCGCATCCATGAGAGAGGAGGGAGGGAGGAGAGAGCGAGCACAGAAAATGGATAATTGACGTCCAGCGCTCCCTTTTGTAAGTACTTGTAATAAAAAATCATTTTCCTTGTCTGGTTCCTTTCTGCTGTCTCCTCATAGGGCTACATTGTCCTCCCAAATCTTTTGCTCTGGCTTTAAATTTTCTTAGAGAATTAGCACGGATTATTTAATGTGGCTTCTGCAAACATGGGCCAGATGTTGACTTTCTGTGCTAGTGTGTAATGAGAAAGGACGCTGAGATTAACCGAGCTTTATATGGACAAATATGTATTTTTTGCTAAGCCTGAGTAGGATTTGGTGGTGTGGAAAGAGATTGGGATGAAAAAAAAATCAAGCCCTGTTCTCTTGAAAGTGTCAATTAAAAACAAAACAAAGCCAGATGGGTGCCACATGTCTGTAATGCCTGCTCTTGGGCAGTGGAGGCAGGAGAACTGGGAGTTCAAGGCCATCCTCAGTCACATAATGTGTCTGAGCGTCCTGGACCACATAACATCCCATCTCAGGCGAGTCTGGAGCCGGACCCTCGGCAGCAAAGCTTTTGGTTACTTTGGTTCTAGTATTTACAGAGTTGTAGATTGGTGACAAGAATGTGCAGTGCTGGCAGGGAGTCTGGATGATGTCGTCAGTTGACTTAAAAGCAGGAACCTGGAATTCCATCAGGCATCGTTCTGAAGTTCTTAAGTTCAAAGTGAGTCCAGTTCGGGATGCCTTGTCTCCGAGACAGTCTGCTCTTTGGCTGTCGGCCACAGCACTGAGCAAAGTGTTGTTCTGAGTCCGCAAGTCTCTGCCATGCTGGATGGATTAGCACATGTCCCTCCATGGGATCTTCCCTGAAGGAGATTTTCCTACCCTTGATGCATCTGCCCGAAATCTGAGTCAGAACTTACCTGCTAGGCTTCTGGTCTTTGGAAGGAAGCAGAGATGTTTTCCTCATCAGTTGCTTCCTTGGCAGTGCCCCTTGCAGATCCAGATCTGACTTCCCAGCTGGATGCCTGGGGTATGTATTTCCCCCAGGAGCCCTTCCTCTGGGCAGTGCCGTCCCGCACCCATCGTGCTGAAACAGGCACTTCTGCTGGTAGTTCCAGCGCCGCAGCTTAATCCTCTGTTATTTGATTATCAGGAATAGGGGCAACAGGAACACATTTCATAGCACTCTTGTAAGAATTCTGTAAGATACATATAAAAGCACACAACTCTATAATTAATCATAAATATCCAATCAGTATGAGCTATTTTTGCTCTAGAATCAGACTATAAAGAAGGGTAGGAGTCATGTCTTGATTTTTGTGCCCCAAAGCACCTTGCACAGTCCCTACCTCAGTGCTTATGGGTTCTGTCACTTGATCTGATATGGACACAAAGATTCTGCCTCGAGTGTGAGTATTTAAACCAGCACCAGAGGAAGCCTCCACCGTTCAGATCCACTGTAGTCAGTTTACTTAGTAGCCGTTTATGACCTACAGAGTAGGAAGCAGCTCATTACACCAGAATCCACCGTGAAAGGGCTTTATTAAATCTCTGTGTGTGTTTATCAAATTCAGATTATCAGGGTGTTAGCAAGTGCTTTACCCACTGAGCCATCTTGCTAACCCTGAAGTTTTATCTTGTAAAAGTTGAATATACCAGAGTGACTGTGGCTGTGTAAAAGATGTAATGGAGTCTGGTGTGTGGGTCTGTGTGAAGGTAGCCCCCTAAAGGAATTCATTGTTTTGGAAAAGTGGCTGAAGTGTCCTTGTCACTTAGGGGTTCGTATAGGCGTTTTAACTTAATTTGAAAGTCATTTTGAAACAGCCCGTAAATTGTTCTAAATTCGCTGTGTGGGAAACCCTGTGTTTTATAGCATTGGAAATGGTGGAATTTAGCCTGGCTGTCTGGCGTACTGAACTCTGATGGCTGGTTTGACGCTGACAGAGCATTGCGAGCAGCCAATTTTGATCTGCTGCTTTGATGCTTAGGTTTCTTTGGCCCCACTTTATTGTTTAAAAGGTCTTATTATTCCTCTTTCGATAAGCAAATGACTTTTATACTAGTAGGGTATAATAAACACAGCCCTGCTCTGTTCTGGCGTGCATCCCTCTGTGCTTGCTCATACTGTGTGGTTAAGAGAGCCGTAGCCGGAACACATAGGAGCTTTTTGTTCCTACAGCCATGTGGTCTGCATATGCCAGAGCCTTGAGGTTGAAATAATGAAAAGAACGGGGCTCTGTGCAGGACTTCTAGCTTTGCCAGTTTTTAAGCAATAAACTTTGATCTGTGAGTCTGTAAGAAGGAGCTACTTGAGGGTGTGGTATAGTTTTTTCAAAAGCCACCTGAAGCCGGGTGTTGGTGGTGCAGCACCTTGGAGGCAGAGGCAGGTGGATCCCTGGGAGTCGAGTCCAGCCTGGTCTACAGAGTGAGCTCTAGGACAGCCAGTTCTATTACACAGAGAAAAAACAAAAACAATCCTATGCCCCCACCCCACAAAGCCAACTGGAAAGTTATTAATGGCTTTAAAATCTGGGCAGTCAGGTAACTAACTGTATACTTTCTAAGTTTTACATATTGAGCCTTTTTTTCACAGGGCTTTGTTGTGGTGGTGGTGGTTTGTATGTGTGTGTTTGGTTTTTTGTTTTTTTTTTTTTTGTTGGTTTTTTTTTTTTTTTTTTTTTGAGACAAGGTCTCTACATAGCCGTGGTTGTCCTAAAACTCATTATGTAAACCAGACTGGCCTCTAACTCACAGAGGTCTGCCTGCCTTTGCTTCCTGGGTACCATAAGAAGTTTTTAGAAATGTTCTTTTACAGTGTTTATTTAGCATAAGGTATTGGTGCATTATTAGTAGTAAATAATGTTAGTCAAATGAAAAAAATAAACTGTTATCTTGTTAACTAGTAGGTCAATAGTCTCTTCCAAAATCTGTTACTGAGTGAAGCTTTTTCTGTGTTAAGAATGTAGGAGACCAGGCCTGGCAGATGGCTCAGTGGTTAAGAGCTCTGTTTGGTCTTCCAGAGACCCAGCTTCAATTCCCAGTGCCCACATGACAGCTCAAACCTACCTGTAATTCCAGTTCAGGGCTTCTGACACCCACACAGACATAACATGCAGGCAAAACACCAATGATCATTAAATAAAAATACTATATATAAAATATTTGTTTTGTTTAAGAATATAAGAACTAAGCCAGGCGTAGTGACTCATGGCTGTAGCAATTGAAGGACTGAAGCAGGAGGATTGCTATGAGTTTGACAACAGGTTAGTCTGGATACAACAGTGCAAGGACAGTCTCAAGGCTCTTCTATGTAGCAGATACTCATGCTTCAGCCTCATTAATTTAAAATGCCGATCCTGTGTGCCTGTGAGTCTCACCAGCGGACTGTATTCTGGCCAGCTGATAGCACGCTTTTCTAAGGTTGCCAGAGCACAGCCCTCTCAGCCTGGGACCTTGCCAGACATGGAGTTGTCTCACCCTCACCAGCAGGCTGTGCTGTGTCAGCTAAAACAGCCGCCTGGCTCTCTTCAGTCTCCGCCCTCCCTTTCTGGTCTCTGCGCACTCAGAAGAGGGAGGAAAGTGATCAAGCTCTGCTGAGCACCCGTTACTGTGCAGGCAGTCAAGGCTTGCGCCGTAAACACCAGTGTCATAGACTCAGCAATCTGAGCTGTTACAGTGTCATCCTCATGGTCCAGCAAAGGAAGATGCTCTGAATCATACATCTGTGACCAAGTAGAGAGCGTCGGGATGCAAGCTCAGTTCTGACTCCAAACACCCTCCCTCCCTCCCTCCCTCCCTCCCTCCCTCCCTCCCTCCTCTTTCTCTTCCTTCCTCTCTCTCTCCCATCCCCCTCCCCAATTGTGCTACTTGGAAATATTAAGAAGCATTAATATGTAATAGATTTTAAGACAGTTGATACTAGTTTTGATTCAGCTATGGCACAAGATTGTACCCACTGTTCGGGGCATATACTATAAATTACAAAGTGCTCCGGAAGTGCTAGCCAGATTCTCCCTAAGATAAAATGTAAAGCAAATACTATTTTTAAACCATTAACTAGTAGTCTTTCCCCCATAAAACAAGGAGAGGAGAGAAGGCTAAACTGCGTAAAAAGCAGCAAGTGTCAGTGTGCATTTCACTTGGTGGTGTGATCTCTGCGTGTCACCTCATTTAGTGTGCACAGGAGCTCCTGTGGTGTATGGGAACAGAGGGGTGCTTCCTCTGCCACGTCCCATCTGTGTCCTTGGCTTGAAGGGTGAATCATCCCCTCCGGAGCTGCCGCCTCCTGTTCTTTCTATGCAATTAAAGTGTAGGAAAGGGTTAGTGCCCCTGCTGCATGCCAAAGAAAGTTCTCTCTTAATTTGCCACACTTTTCAGTGTGTCACTTACTAATAATAATGAGAATAATAACTGTCATATACTAGAGAAAGCTCTGTGCCAAGAGTCCTGCTTGATCATTTATAAACCTAGTCATTCTTACCAAACTTAGCAGACAGTTTTATTTTCTCTATTATACAGATGAGATCCTAAGCCCACATATCTAGTAAGTAGAAGAATGAAGATTCAAAATCAGGCTGGCTGACTCCTGTCTCTACTTTTCGAATTATTAGTGTGCGCCATGCCTCTCCACTGCTCTAGTCCAAGCCAAGAATCTTCACTTTGCTTTCCTTGAATTTCCCCGACCCCCACCTCACACCCTCTGAGGGGCTCTGAAAGGCAAATCTGAGACTAGAGGCCATTTATGGTTTTGATTTTGTTTCATTTTGTTTTGTTTTTGAGACAGGTTCTCACTACCTCATATTGACTGGCCTGGAACTTGCTATATACACCAGGTTGGCCTTGAACTCATAGAGGTCCATCTGCCTCTGCCGCCCCAGTGCTGGGATTAAAGGCGTGCGCCACCACGAGCAGCCTATTTACAATATATAAACGGAGCAAATTTCTGTTTGTATTTATAACCTTTGTCAGAGGAATTGTGAGGAATGGGTATTTTAGTGGATCTCTGAAGCCTCCTCTGGTGTTAATGGAATATGGTATTGGTCAGTTGATATTTTTCTCACCTGTTTTGGTAAGTGTAAAGTTTCGGTTCACTAAGAGAGCAGTTTTCAATATTTTGGTACGTACGTATCCTAATACTTTAAAAGTTTGCTGCATAGTCATTTACACTTCAGATTCTTTTCATACGAGTTTTGTCCCTGATAACGCTGAAGCTCAAGGACCAGGCGGTGTTGACCATTAGCACAGGTGCTGACATCACAGCCACTTGCCTTTTCTCATTGTGGGTTTTACATGTTTGGAGCTTGAGTGAGCGGCAGTTAGAAAGTCTGGATTCTGAGTACTTGGTGATTTTTTTTTCCTCTTGATGATCTTCGAGATTTCTTCTTATTATTCGTGTGCAGTGTTCTGTGTGCATGTGTCATGGCACACGTGTGGAGGTCAGAGAGCAGCTGGCAGGCTTGGCTCTCGCCTTCCACTGTGTGGGTCCCGAGGATGGCACTCGGGTCCTCAGACTTGGCAGCAAGCACTTTTACTCACTAAGCTATCTTAGAAATCTTTCTTTTTTCTTCCTGGTGGAAAGGTAAGTAAAGAATTTTCAGAAATAGAAAAATAAATTACTAGCTAAACATAAACATTTAAATCTAAAGTATTTCATGCTAAACCCAAGAATAGAGTCCAGCCGAATGATAAGGGAAGGTGATCAGACATGGAGGGAGAGTTCTTGCTAAGTTGACTTAGCAGGGCTCTTCGTTAAAATTGGATTTTGCAAGGAAGTACACAGAGGGAGGGAAGTAACAGAAAGTTCAAGAACTTGACTAAAGTTCACCCAAGCAAAGGTTCTTTATCAAAGGGTGGAAGGAGGGGCTGAGGCAATGACTTAGTAGGTAAAATGTTTGCTGTATAAACCTAAGGAACTGAGTTCAGATTCCCAGTACTCACATAAGAGGAAGGCTTGGTAGTGTAGGCGAGTTACAGTCTGGGTGCTGGGCACGGGGGCAGAGTCTAGAGGATCTCTGGAGCACACTGGCCAGCCAGTGTAGCCAAGCTGGTGAGTGCCACCTCAGTGAGAGGCCCCGAAGACAGCCAACATCAGTCTCTGGCCTACAGAAACACAAAGGAGAAGGCCAGAGATGGCTCCGTGGTTAAAAGCATTGGCTGCTCATTCAGAGGATGCAGGTTCACTCTCAGCACCCACATGGTGACCCACAAACGTCACAACTCCAGTTCTAGTGTCTCCAGCGCCCTTTTCTGGCCTCTGCAGTCACTGTAGTACAGAGACATGAACTCCGGAACACACACATACACATAAAAGTAAAATCCAGTTTTGGGGTGCAAAGTCAGTTTGGTTAGCATGACCTATCATCTTAGTTTGTATAACATTTTCTAAAGATAAAGAAGGGGAAATGAGGTCCCTATAAGAGACAGTTGGAATTGTCTAAAATGTCAGAGAAGTCTTATCTGAGAGAGGATCAGATATCCTGCTCCTGATCATTTCATCCTCCAGTTTAAAAATCAAAGTCTAGATTAAGTAAGTTCTCCACACCGTGTTTTCTGACACAAAGCCAACATTACAACTGCCGTAAATATACACCCAGAATTAAACATTCCCTTTCTTTCTTCCAAAGTAGAAACTTGGCGTTATTCATGATGTTATACGTTACATTTTGTATTTCATGTTATAACGGTGCCCTCCTAAAGGAATTATAGCCCTGTTGTCTCTGCTGCAGATTTAGGTCGCTCTCGAGAGCTGCAGTACGTGTATGTGGATAACAACACCCACCTGAAAGGCCTGCCGTCGTATCTCTACAACAAAGTCATCGGCTGCAGTGGGTAAGGCCGCCATCACAGTTGGGGTTTAAAGATGGATGAGCTAGTTTTGATAATCCTGCTTAAATTTTATCTTTGGCCTTGATATCTTAGTCCAAATATCTTTATGGACTAAGAATATTAGGCAAGCAATTTAGCATGTCGTATGTTGGGTTTAACTGGTAAGCCATGGCTAAAGAGAAGACCATAGGCATTTTCTCTTTCACTATCGAAATAGCTGTCCTTCTGTCTTCACTGAGCTGAATTTGTATCTCTTTAAGTCTACAGCATGAAACTTTCGTGTACTTCTACCCCGCCACACACACCATTAGAAACTCTAGAAAATAGAGGAATTGTCTTATGTTACAGGATTTTCTTCCTTGGGTGTGATTGCAAAGACCATGTGCTGTGTTACCTGCCCTTTAAGATTTTACCAATTTTAACTATTTAGAATTCAGCAGCAGAGGTAGCCCCTTCTTACAAATCTTGAGTCCAGCGACCACACAGCTGTTTCAGTCAGAGCAACAATAATCCCCTTCTCACGGGCTTTTAGAAAGGTGGCACCGGCCTGTGCTTTAACAGGACGCCGGGGTCTCCTGACATGAGGTGTTTCCCTGTGGTGTGAGATGAGAGGACGGCCACACTGCTAGCTTCCTTTCCCCACTCCAGCAGTCAAAGGCCCACCTTTGGGGTGGCGTGCCTGACACATTTGACTCTGCACTCCCAACAAGCTGCATACCTGACTTGCACTCCATGCAGCTCAGCGAGAAGACAGCCGGCAATACCGAACACAGAGGACAGCCGCTTCTGTGTTGGCCTGGCTCCAGGGAATGGGTAGTAAGTGCTGATTGCTCCAGAGAAAGCCATCCTGGGAACTGTGCCTTTCCCTCAGGAAGAGGACACATTTGTTACCATGGGAAGCCCTAGACGAAAGAGCCTGTACATGCTGATGAAATCCAAAACCTTCTTGAAGCAGGAACAGTGGGTTGTGTTACACGTTTTAGCTGAGTGGCTTTTCTAACAGCTGACTCTTGTCGCAGATGTGACACTACATAGTCATGTCTTGGTGAGTTCCTAAGGGGTTCACTCGAGAGGAATGACCTCACTGTAATACACAGGAAAGGATGGAAGCAGGCTCCCACACTGGCTCAGGCTGCACCAAGACCAGCCTCTCCACACTGAGGAAATAGCTGCCATTTCGTGCTACCGATGGCCAGAATGTTCTTTTTGTGCAGAAGAGAAAGTTTTCAGCTTTGAGTTTGTACTGGCAGCAATGGTGGTTGATTTTAGAAAATGCCAAACCTTTGGGGAAATGAATAGTCAAGGAAAGAAACTGAAGTGCTAGTTAACAGTCTGTGTTTTCTTCATATTGCTATAAGCTTGTCTCATTGACAGTAATACAGAAAAATAATATTAACAGGAAATTCGTAATACCAGTTTTATAATGTTACTATTGTTAATGGGGTATGTGCAGTCCAGCTTACAATTAGACTGCGCTCTGTTTTCAGTCTGTTGCTTTAACCAAAAACTGAGTATTCTGGTTGTTAGATTCCTAAGCCATTTATCCTTTTAAAGTCATCTAGCCTAGTTTATGCCTAAAAATGATACTTCTTAATGTAGTATTTAAATGAAAAACCAATGTTCAAAATTCTAGGTGTTGCTGAAGGTCCCACTTTCCCCCTCTTTCTTCTGCCTATAAAATAAATCAAAGCGATGGTTCCCATTCTCAGACAGAGCCCTGACGCTGCCTACCTTTCTGTAGGAGACAGAGAAGCAAGGCAGACACAGTCCTGACAGAAAGAAAGTTGTGTGCCCTGTGTCTAGCAAGGGAGCTTGTTTGAACAAGAATTTGGGTAACATGTTCCTTTGTTGGATTTCAGTGAGCAATTGCCCTGTTTGGTCACTGCAAAGCAAATAGTGTGATGAGCAAAGTGACACATGGCAGCCCTCGTGGCCCTTGTGTGCAGCCAGGGATCATGGGAAAACAGTGCGGACATCATCAGGACAAAGGTGTCTCTAGGTCGCAGTTCCTTTCCTTCTTAAGGAAAATGAAAAGATGTTTCTGCTAAAAGGGAGAGTAAGTCTGTGGATTCCATGATGGCAGAAGATGTTGTGGGCACTTTCTGAAGGGTTCAAAATTAGTGATTAAATCTTCATTTAAAAAATATCTCAGTCCTAGTCTTCCTCCCTTCTCTGTGTGTGTGTGTGTTTGTGTGCGCGCGTGTGCATGCATGTATGTGTGTGTATGTGTACCGCACGCTGCCGTGGCATGCTTGTTGTGAGAAGACAACCCTAGCGTCAGTCCTCACCTCCCTCCCACCTTGTCTGAGGCAAGCTCTCTTACTGCTGTGGATGCCAGGCTGGCTGCCCCATGTGCTCCTGCATGTCTCACGTCTCCAGCCATCTTGCTGCAGGAACACTGAGGTCATGGGCACGTGCTGCAGCTGCACCCAGCTTTTGCTTCGGAGTCAAATGCAGGTTCTCATGGTTGCGCTGCAAGTGCCTGATCCACGGAGCCATCTTTCCAGCCCTAGATCTTCAGTTTTGACATACTGTTGGTTGGAATGATAAAAGTGAAAATTCATATGAATTAATTTGCTACATCATATATTTTGGGGCAAATAGGTAGCAAAATCTCAGTGGCAAGATGACATCGCTATTCAGTGAGCCTGTTTTAAGCTAATGATGAGTGACAGCTGTGACAATAGCGAATTAAAGGATGTTTTCTAATAATTATTATAATTATCTAAACCAGAGGCCCTAAAATTTGAAATTTTAATAAGTTACTTAAGGGTACAACTTACATATATTTTTTAACCTCCTAGGCATTTAGTCTAAAGTGTTTTAAACTGCTTGAATTATAAATCAGAGCTAGCAGTGTTCAATAATTGCTGGATAATCCTCTGTCCTGTTGTGAACTGAAGCTTGTTGTGTCTGCCATTCCTTCTCACGGACAGCTGCCTCTTCGTCACTTCTCCACTGCGCTGGCCACTTCCTTTCTTGGATGTGTGATGCTCACTTGTCAAGGCAGTCCCTTCCAGCCTTGTCCATGTTCCAGATTCTGATTGATTGGAACTGCAGCTCCTACCATGTTCCCTGTACATACAATAGCTAAATCCCAGTTCATATTTTCCTCTTCCCTTGACTGCCATGGCTCTAATCTTACTCCGAAGCAGTAATTAATAATAAAAAGAAAGCGTACCTGTACACTTGGATTAGGATTTGCTGTGTCCCGGACAGTGTGCTCTTGGTTCGTGGGTGTTATTGTACAACATCTTCCCAACAACCGTCATGAACTGTCCCTATTTTCGAAAGGGAGAAATTGAAGGATGAAGGAAATTGTCATCATCCACGCTTACCCTGTGCAGTGGCCATCCTGCCGTCTCCTCCTTGCCTCTCTCTCCTTTGTCTGGGCTCACACCTGTGTGACTGGGATTCTCCTGCTGACTCCTCCAGAGTCAAGTCCTGTGGAAGCAGCGCAGGGAAGACTGGCGAGAGAAGGGCTGAGTCAGACAGTACATCCTCGCAGCCCTTGCTCAGCTGGCCTTGCGGGTGAATCGTGGAAGTCACTCAATATCTGGATCTTAAATTTAGTTCACCTCTTACATCTAGTGGTGAAGAACAGTGCTAAAAGGAATTATCAAGGAAAGATTAAACGTCCTAGAAAATGAGGGTACACTTGTTGGGTGTGAGCCCCTTCAATTTAATCTGTCATTGTAACTGTAAGGGACAGTAAGAACCTTTAGGAAGCAACACTTTCTTTCCGTCCCCTGACCCTTTTGTTGTCCTGGGTTTGGGCCTTGTCCATGCAGGAGCAGCAGCAATGATATGAAGTAAATATCCATGAATAGCGTATTATAATCCCAGCACTCAGGAGATCAGTCAGGGAAGGATCATAAACTGGAAGCCAACTTTTTAATATTCTTTTTACTCTTTATTGTTTTAATTTTTGCTCAGGGTTCTCCTTATTCAGTGTGTATGAAAAATTCAGTATGGACGTAAACATATCCTTTAAGCTACAACTCAGATCAGTCCTGCCCAGGTCAGGGTTATTTTATGCTGAATAAAAATGACCCTATGGTAGCCGTTCATGATATTGAGTCTCTAAGGCGATCCACAAGGCCACAAAGAGTGCTCTCGTCAGAGAAATCCACAAATGCCTATCACACTAAAACTGGGCAATAAAAACTGAAGTTCGGAAATAGGTACCATTGTCTTACTGTATAAATCTAGCAGGGTTCAGTTCCCACAGTCATGGAGGCTCCTTGGGATATGTAGGGAAGGACAGAATTCCCCTTTCTGTGGAGAAGCCCTGTCTTTGTTCTTTTGGCCTTCATCTGAGCTCATGGGTCTTACTCACGGTCTACTAATATAAATGTTAATCCTATCTAAAAATAGCTCCACAAGGACATCCAGCCTGGTGTTTGACTCAATACCTGGGCACTATGCCCTTGCCAGTGCCACAAAAAAAATAAGACATTTGCCAAAACTCCACTTGACAGATGGCTGTTATTTTCCTAAGTCATTGTTTCCTTGCTTGTGGCCTCCTCTTCCTACAGAGCATTGTGGTGCTCGGTTCTCCTAACCTAACTCCTCGCCCTAGGAATTGTAGGTCCCAAATCATCCCCAGCAGCTGCAGGTTTCCTATAGTTTCCTCTTTTTCATCTTCCTTATATTCTCGAGGGAGAGTACCTGCCTCTGCTCTTGTTTTTTCCACACCCCTGGGTTAGGGGTTTGCTTTGTTGTGGTTTGGTCAGTTGGTTGGTTATTTGCTTTTTTTGATGACAAAATACCAGGCAAGAAGCAGCCAAAGAAGGAAGGGTTTGTTCTTGTGCACGATTTGAAGGTACTCAGTCCACTGCTGCAGGGAAGCAGCTCTGGCGCACGGTTTGAAGGTACCGTGCTTCATCCATCACTGCCAGGAAGCTGAGGCAGCAGAGCAGTCAGGAAGCAGGGAGAGAAGAATGCTGGTGCTCAGCTTGCTCCCCCTTTTTCTTTAATCTTTAACCCCAGCCAAAAGAATGGTGCTCCCACATGAGGAGTGCATCTTTCCACCCCAGCCTGATCTAGAAATGCTCATACAGACACACCCAGAAGTCTGTCTCCTAAGTGCCTCTAGATCCTGTCCGGTTGGCAGCCAGTATTAACCATTACAGCTCCTTCAATACTCAACAGCCTTCCGCTGGTTATTTTTAGGAGGTCCCTGTTCAATCACAGGCGGAGTGAGTTTGTTTGTTTGACTAGTTGGTTTTTATTTTTTATTTTTCTGACTCCTGGCTGGACCCTCACAGGTTCAGTGACCTTCTGGCAGCTTGCAGTCACTTAGCAGTTGGCTCAGTGGGCAGCTTGAGATGAGTTGAAGTGGGGTTTTGAGCCCCTAAAATGGCCATTGCTTTATATTCCTGATTCCCCTGAAGGAAAAGAAAAGCAAACATTCTCATTCAAAAGACAAACAAGCATAAAAACCTGCCAGCAAACCGGAGTCGGGGAGAGTCTTCATCTGGCAAAACAGATCTTGGAAAGCCAACATTAGTATACTTCATATTGAAAGAACTGAATCCTAGGGAAGTTTAGGAGATGTCCAGATAAAACTAGTGCAAAGTTCAAGGCGAATAATAAGCACCTGAGAGTTACAATAAAAGAATTTAGGAAGGCTCCTCCAGGCAGACATATCAGCTGACAGAATCTTCTGTGAAGTGGGTTAATCAGAACCGTGTAGGACTAATAACACACTAAACAAATTCAGCACCGAAACAGATCAGAAACTCCTCAAGCGTCCCAAAAGGTGTTTGGTTGGGAGCTTAACACAGTGAAGGCAGCATTCCAGTTCACAGGTGGACACTTGTTTTATGCGATAATGCTGCAGTTTGTGCTGTTTTATATCATGGACAAAAAAAAATAAACAGCACCTACATGTAAAATGGTGCTCTGTAAGCCTGTTTGATTAAGGGCCGGGGGCAGGGCAAAAGAAAGGGTGTGTTAGTTAGTATTCAGGCACCTGTTCTGGCCTGACCTTCGGGTCCTGACAGGATGCGTCCTCAGCTGTAGCCACTAAGAGCTGTGGACATTCACTACCTTCCCCTTTAAAAGGGCCCTGCCCACCGCACACCTCTCTCTTTCTCCCTTCCTCCCTCTCTCTACTCTCTTCTGCTACTCTGGCCCCCAGAGCCTGGTTTTTCCCTTTCCTCTCCTCCCTTTGCCTTTCATTTCCCCCCAATAAGAACCCCCGCCTGAGCTCTGTCTCATGGCTTCTGTCTCACATGCTGTTTTTTTTTTTTCCCAAATTACAACAGGGTCTGTCACTGTTTTTCTTTTTTCCATATGTATAGAGAAAGAAAACTGAAGAACACACACACACACACACACACACACACACACACACACAGGCACGCACACACACACGCAGCATTGGGACTGACTTAGAGACTGGAGGTAGGGTTTGAAGTTGGAAGCCTAGATAAAAACCATTCACTTTTTCTCTATCATCCAATAGTCTTCGCCATGAATTAAAGCCATTCGACTTCAGCTCACATTTCTGTACCCCCTCTCTAGTACGCCTGGGTCCCTTTTTCCAGCCCACGAAATGCAAGCACAGCATAGTCTCCAGGTTCTGAGACTGCTACCACAACCACTCTTCATTCCCTGTGGCCCTCTAGTCCACCAGCCTTTATTCCTGCTGAAACCAGGGAGCTCTAAGTCAACCGAGCCCCTCTGAATCCACCCGCAAAGGCCCACGGACAGACTGGTTCAGCTCCTCCTCCACCCCGCCTTAGAAGGGTTAGCGTAACTTTTCCAGAGGAATGAACTTGGGATGAACTGAGGAACCCAGGACTTCTGCTTCCCAGGCCCGTGTCCAGTGCATCCTTGACTTCTCCAGCCACAGTCAAAGATCCGGTCTTAGTAGCTGTTCTAGTTGGCTTTTCTGTTGTGATGAAGACACTGTGACCAAAAATAACTTCGGGAGAAAAGGGTTGATTTGTCTTGTGCTTCTCAATGGCATTCCGTCACTGAGGGAGGTTGGTGAAGAAACAGGCAGAGCCATGGAGGAATGCTGGGTACTGGTCCTGCTCAGCTAGCCTTCTTACACGGCCCAGGACCACCTGCCTAGAAATAGTGCTGCCAACAGTGGGCTGGGCCCTCCACATGAGTCGTCAGTGAAGACACTCTCTCACAGACCTGGCCACAGGCCCGTCTGATCTGGGCTGTTCTTAGTTCCCTCCGATGACTCTAGGCTGTGTCAAGTTGACAGCTGAGACTAACTAGGACAGTGGTACCCAGAGGACTGCCTCTGTTAACCTTTGCCATTGGAGAAGAAAGGAATTAGGTGCCCGATGGTCTCAAAGTTAAGGGTAGTGAGAGCAACCCTGCGACAGAGAGCAAGAAATAGAGCATGGCTTAGCCATCCTATATGCCATGAATGAAAACCATCAAACTTCAGCTAACAGCTAACATTCCTGGCCCACATATTCTCCCCGCACGCATGTGGAAAGATCTACTAAAGTTAATGTCTGTCACTTTAAATGGGTGTAGCTTTTTCTACACAAAAATGTTAAAAATATTAAATAAACCTATTGTAACTCAAGAGAGTTACACACACTCCCCACCCACTCCCGCCAAGGGAATAGAATGTGGTGTGCACCACAGCATATGTAGAGAACTTTGACTATCACCTTCCTCCCTGTTTGATATTTCACAGCCAGACTAACTGGCCTGCTGTCTTCTGGTGAGTCCATTTTCCCCATCTCCCATCTCTTGGTAGGGACCCACTTGGCTTAAAGATGTCAGTGTCCCTATGTCTGGTTTCTCTGTGCTGTCTGGACATCCAAACCCAGGTTGTGGGGCCTGCAGAGTACATGCTGTGCCTACTTAGATATTGGCAGCTCTTTCTTCACTCCCGGAAGTGAAGCCTGGCAGGTTAGTGTAGCCTTGTAACCCCAGCACTTGGGGGGCAGAATCGGGAGAGTCTCTGCAAGCTCAAGGCCAGCTTCATCGATGTAGTGAATTCCCTGTACAATGACAAGAAAAGAGAATCAACTTGAAAGCTTCCAGCAGCATAAACTCAGAAAGGGTAGTAAGATGGGGGGAAGCGGAGCTTACGCAGCAAGCTTCACAGATCCTCTGAAGGAAGGCTTCTGCAGAGGCAGCCTTGCTGGAAGTCATGCAGCCACGCTCCAGCTGCTGCTTGTGTCTCTGAGCCAGGACTGAGTACAGAGCCTGGGTCGGCATCTGCTCGCTGTGAAGGAAACTGGCAGCTCAGTCACTGAATTGTCGCATCCACGTGTGATCGCCTTGTGAGCTGGCGCACAGCCCTACCTCACGACTGATGCCGCTGTGTTGTGTCGTTATGCAGCTGTGGCGTCACCATCCAGGTGTCTGAGGTGAAGCTGCTGTCCTTTTCATCCGGGCAACTGACCGTCTTCCTCCCGGCCGAGGTAAAGGCCATTGGCACAGAGAACGACCATGTCCTGCCCTTGCAGGAGCTGGCCATGCGGAGTCTCTACCACACCTACCACAGGGTTCCAAAAGGTGCGTACATGGCCTTCTCTTCTGTCCCAGTCAGGAAATGAATACTTGGCTTTTGTCCTGTCTGTTTTAGTTTTCATCTTGCATTTTTTTGTTGTTATCATGACAACGTACACATTTCACACTAAATTGACTTTTTTAACCAACCTTACAGTTCCCTGGTATTGAGTTTATTAGTGGTTTTCCTGTCCCAGCCTCCCCAGAAGCTTGTGCTGTGCTCATGTGTGCAGGACTAGGGCTTTTCTTTGAAAAGTTTTAATATTTTCAACACTGGTTTCTGCAGACGCACAGGAACATTCATTAAAATGTGGTTTTTCTTGCAAAGGATAGTGGTTCCCAGAGAAACGGTTTTAAGTTAGAGAAACTGGTGTGTGCAGGTGTGTTTGGGTGAGGTGAAAGGCTGGCAGTGGCGAGGCAGAGTTAAATATCTCCTCCAGAAGAGCCGGGCTCTGCCTTTCTGCCTCCTCGTTTCCTGCAAAGGTAAGGTAAAGAAATACGAGAAGCCGTTGGCAGCGCTGTCAAGCAGGCCAACGCTTGCTTTGGAACGGGTCTAGCCATATGTAGACTGCAGAGGTGTTGTTGACACGTATCTGAGGCTCCTCAGGAAAGCACCTAGATGGGGCTGAGTAGTCGAGCATGTGCAGTGAGTGTGCTGAGACCAATTCCAGCAGCAACAGAAATGGAGGGAGAAAGGAGGCAAACACGAATAAACAATGACCAGAACCGTGTTAGTAAGAAAATACATTAAATGCTTTTACATTTTTATTTATGTGTGTATTAGTGTGTGAGTACATGTATGGGGTGAGGGCTTCCGTGGAGGCCAGAACGGGGCATCACATTCCCCTACACTTGACATGGGTGCTGGGACCCAAACTCTGTCTACTCATGGAGTGTCAAGTGCTCTTTTTAAAGCTGCTAAATGTTTTGTCTTTGTATTTGGGGAGGGAGCGTGGAGTTCAACTAAAACAACAACAGAAAACAACTTACCTTTCCAGGAACATCTAGTTAGTCCAAAACTAAGCTATTTTTAAAGATTTATTTATGGGGTGTGCGTATGTGTGAGTGAGTGTGTATGTGTACATGCATGTATGCCTCGCACTGTGTACATGTGGAGGTCAGAGAGTAACTTGGAGGAGTTAGTTCCGTGTGTGTTCCAGAGATCAAACTCAGGTCTTCAGATTTGGTGACACTCACCCTTACCTACTGAACCATATTGCTGGTCTGGAAGCTGTTTTTCATTTATCTCTTTTGTTTGTACTGAACAGGAAATTTTCAGTTATATACTTATATATCAATTACATTTTTCTAAGTGGGTATTGCTCATTCTGGGCAGATATAAAAGGCTAAAACCTTCTGTTTCCTTGCCGAGCATTTCCCCTTGCAGTGCGTGTTTAGCATGAGCGTTAAGACAGCGTAAGCCCATGTCAAGTGCCTGGGTGCGGAGAGGGTTTGCTGGCCTCAGCGGCTCGGACTGGGCTGGGGAAGAGCGTTCACCGCTTCTGTTCATGAGAATTGAAACAAGGAAAAGCTTGGTCTCCTGATTTTTCGCTCATCCTCTTTGACTTCCAGCATCTGATAGTCTCCAGTAATTAGCCTTTTCATAATTTAGCTTTTATTGGCAGTTAATTGAGCAAGGGCCTGGTCGCTTCAGGGAGAACTTAATGGGAGTTGGTGAGAGCCCTCAGACCTCGTCCTCCTCCAATTCTCTGACTTATGAAAGGCTGCAGAACCCGCTCCGCGTAGACGGACGCCTTTTGATCCTCGTTCCTAAAGACTATTTGATCTAATTCTTTCCTTGCCTCTGCCTCAGGACAGCTTCTAGCTGCTCTTAAAAGAGTGGATTTTCATTTTCCCTCAGTGTCAAAAATATAAAAAACATCTTTCATTTCCTAATAATGTTAGATTTTACTGAATACCTATCAGATAACAGAATTTCCAACATGAAGTACTTTTAACTATTTGAGCTTATTTGGTAACAAAGAGAAGTGTTTTCAAACGTCCAGTTTAAGGAAATGGATTTTTCACTCATCTGCCTGATTTTTCTCTTCTGTTCCAGATCTGAACTTTTTGTCTCCAATCTCATTACCCAGAAGTCTCCTGGAGCTGCTGCACTGCCCCCTGGGGCACTGTCACCGGTGTAGTGAGCCCATGTTTACCTTCGTCTATCCCAAGCTCTTCCCCTTGAGAGAGACACCGATGGCAGGCCTGCACCAGGGGTAAGCAGGCCTAAGTGGGCACCGGGGTTCACACCTGGGCCAGGGGTGCAGCGCGGGAGTGAGGGGTCATGCATGGAAGGGGTGTTGACTCTACAGCTTAAAGGGGCTAAATCAGCCGTTCTCAACCTGTGGGCCATGACTCCTTTGGCAGGATTGAGCGACCCTTTCACAAGGGTCACCTAAGACCATTGGAAAACAGATACTTACATAACAATTCCTAACAGTAGCAAAATTGCAGTTATGAAGTAGCAATAAAATAACTGTATGGTTGGGAGTCACGAGAGCATGAGGAACTGTATTAAATGGTCACAGCAATAGGAAAGTTGTGAAGCACTGGGCTAAATGAAGTGTGGCCATTGTCACTGCTACAAGAAAGCCTGGCTGCCCCCTTAGGCTTTAGGACTTGGGCAGAGCACACACACAGCCGCGCGTGTTGTTTGGAACATCTCGTTCATTCTGGCTCGACCCCTGGTGCAAGGGGAGACAACCTTTGTATATGGAGAGCTCAGCCCTTGTGCTCGCCTGGCATCGCCGGAAGCGTGTGGCCACACTGTGCACACAGGCTTGTTTCTGCTCTGAATCTAACTCTCTCAACGGCATTCCCATGCCACGCTGTATTTCTTGGCAGAATGCCTTGAATTCATGAAGAATGTTCGCTAAGTAAAATCCAGAGCCGATACTGTTATTTAGAGAAAGAATGCCAGACAGAGAAAGGTAGGAAAGCATCGGAAAATCCCCACGTGCCTTATGGGTTTTCGCATCTGATTTTATTTGTTTTGTTTTGTTTTGAGACAGGGTCTCATATAGCCCAGACAAGCATGAAACTAGCCGAATAGCAGGGGATAGCCTTATCCTCCTACCTCTGCTTCCAAAATGCTGGGGTTGCCTACAGGCCCCACTGCATCCAGCCTAACTTGAATACATCAAAGCTAGGAGGAAGAAAGAAAGTCTGATATCTAACTTGTCTGTGGAGTATGGCGTTTGGGGTGGGGAACTTTCCAGGTGGTTGTTGATGCCAGCAAGCGTTTCCTTTGTGATCATTTTTGTTTGAGACATAATCTTGTTACGTGACAACCCAGGCTGGCCTCAAACCCAGGATCTTTCTGCCTCGGCCTCCTGGGGAGAGGGGGTAAATGGTCTCACAGGTGTGCGCTACCACCCAATGCTGTTAGGATCATTTTATAAAACCCTTTCCAAGGTTTCACTCTCCCGTTCTCTCTCCCTTCCTGTCTTTTTGCTTCCTTCCTTTCTTTCCTCCAAGGCTTTAGAAATAGAGCCCACAGCTTTGTGGGTATTCTAGGCAAGACTCGATACCCGCAGCCCTGTTTTTGGTTCTTAATCTATATGGGATAGGAGATAAAAATCAGAGACTTTGCACTGAGAACTTGGGCAGCTTGCCCGGCTTCCCCGAGCCTCAGAATGGGGCAAGAACAGTCTGCATCATTGGCCATACTTAGGTTAGCAGATGAGGGAGGCAAACACCTGGCACGTGATAGCTACTCAGCAAATGGGGCCCCCTCCTCTGTGTCCCTGCCTGCCCCTTCCCAAGCGATGCATATTTTTCCCTGCCCTGGATAATCCTATTTGATATGCGTTAGGTTCCTATTTCAACATTTTTGTATTTTTTTTAACGTTTTATGCACACAGAAGCTCTCCTCTGAACCTTTTTAATTTGATGCTCGTTCTGGGAAAAACAAACAAGCCTCCTTGTGCTGTTTGTTTTTCTCTATACCCAGTAGAATGTTGGAGGGTTTTCCACACACACGGCCCCAGTTGTCTGACACTGTCTACCGGGGCATGGTAGATCCACAGGCTGTGGCTTAGACCCCAAGGCTGCCCACCCCGCCTAGGCACCACGCAAAAGCCCCGGCTACTTGTGCTTCTAACTAGTGGGTACACACTAGGGCTTCCAGAGTCCCTTCTTTGGGTTCAGTTAATTTACTAAAGCAACTCACAGAACCCAGGGAAATATTTAAGCCAGCTTCTTTAAAGAGCATCACAAAGAGTACATATGCAGGATGCTCAGAAGAGGCCTAGGAGAAAAGTGTGGAGTGTTCCGCCCTCTCCCTCAGTGTGCCAACCTCCCAGAATCCCCGTGCACCCAACTATCTGAAGGCCCTGAAAATGACCTGTGGGTTTTTATGGAAACTTCACCTATGTGGTCTGGTTGCTGGTAGACCTGGTGCGGGCATCCACCGGGTGTCTTTCTAAGACTGTGGTCTGGTTGCTGGTAGACCTGGTGCGGACATCCACTGGGTGTCTTTCTAAGCATTCTTCTTGTCCTCTCTGTGCATGGGTCATGTGTCGTTCTTCCCTCTAGATTATGTGCAGAACCTTCTGGAATGGCAAGGGTCTTAAGACTTAAGGAACTGCTATCAGACAAGATCAGATCAATGTTTTATTGCCTGCTCCATTACAGAGAAGTGGGATAAGATTAGGATATCTTTGGCTTACCTTGGGAAGAAGTTTCTGGGGCAGGAACCATGGATTAAACAAATAACAACATTAAAACTATATATATCGTATAGCAGATTATTTCTAATCTTAGGTGATCACATAACTTAATGGGATTGCCTTTAAGTGAAAGAGGATAGGCAGATTCCCAGGGAATTCCTCTAGGGAATAGGTTAACAAAGTAGACCCATCTATGAGAACAGAAGCATGAAGCAATCTAGTGCACGGCCCTGATTCTAACTCCTCCACCTGAGAGATCTGGGGCAGATAGTGGACTATCTCTGATTTTCGTCTTCCTGGCTATAGATTGAGGATAATGTGTTCTGAGCGCCGTCATTATGAAGAATCAGTCACATCTACGTGAAGTGCACAGGGCAGTGATGACTAGTGCGTCCTGGTGTTATTTATTATCATAGCTCAGGGACTTGCCATTCTTACTTTATTGTGTCTTTAGCAAGTGATCTTCATTTTAGCAACTTGTAGAAAGCTCTCGTTTGCTCATTCAGCTGCAGTTAGAAATCCTCATGCATCACCGCTGTGCAGTTTCCCAGGCTTCCTTAGTGCACACACAGCTGGGAACTGTGAGTTCCAAGTGCCCACTGTAAACAGACTCTCTCCTTACTGTAGACGTCACTAAAGTAAAGTAGTTGTGTTACCTTTACATGACGTTTGGACAACTTAACCATGATTCCAGTCAGGAGTACTAATTTCCCCACGTCAGCGTAGAAGTATGTGCATGCTTCTCTCATCTCAGACCCAGATGTGATAGTATGACCGGAAAGACGCGTGTGTGCATGGCCGGGGCTTAGGTGGAGTGCTCTTTTGCTAAGCAGAGACAGGGGTCTTGTTTAAGCAGGGAAGAAGTGCCATGATATCCTCATGGGTTTCTGTGGGTTAATGCTGGGGTCTGAAACTGAGAGTCTGTGGCTTTCTTCTCATCCAGCAGCCCGCACTCCTTCCCCCGGGTGCTGGGGACATTGTATCGAGAGCATGGCCCTTACTCCTGTAGTCTTTCTTTTATAATGAAGCCCAAATGCTTATTGTAAGAAACAAAATAAATATTTTCAGTTTCATAAACTCTAAAAGGTTTAGATAATATTATTTTGAAGTTTTCTAATGTGTTCCGTTTAGTTTATATTAAAACAATGTATTTTTGAGGTGGGGTGCCCAAAAGTGGTTTTGCTGGATCCTGAGGTAGGTTGATTCACAGTTTTCTGAGAAACCGCCATACTGATTTCCAAAGTGGTTGTACAAGTTTGCTTTCCTACCAGCAATGGGTGAGTGCTCCCCTTACTCCACATCCTTCCCAGCATAAGCTATCATTGGTGTTTTTGATTTTAGCCATTCTGGCAGATGTAAGATGGTATCTCAGAGTTGTTTTGATTTGCATTTCCCTGATGGCTAAGGATGTTGAACATTTCCTTAAGTGTCTTTTGGCCATTTAAGATTTTTTGTTGTTGTTGAGAATTCTCTGTTTAGTTCTGTACCCCATTTTTCAATTGTGTTATTTAGAATTTTGATGTCTAATTTCTTGAGTTCTTTATATATTTTGGAGATCAGACCTTTGTCTGATGTGAAAATCGTTTCCTATTCAGTAGGCTGGGTTTTTGCCTTATTGACTGTGTCCTTTGCTTTACGGAAGCTTTTCAGTTTCAGGAGGTCCTATTTATTTATTGTTGCTCTCAGTGTCTGTGCTACTGGGGTTATACATAGGAAGTGGTCTCCTTTGCCCATGTGTTGCAGTCTACTACTCACTTTCTCTCCTATAAGGTTCAGCGTGGCCAGATTTATATTGAGGTCTTTAATCCATTTGGACTTGAGTTTTGTGCATGGGGATAGATATGAATCAAATTTCATTCTTCTACAGGTTGATATCCAGTTATGCCAGCACCATTTGTTGAGGATACTTTTTTTCCATTGTATAATTTTAGCTTCTTTGTTAAAAAATCAGGTATTGGGGCTGGAGAGATGGCTCAGCGGTTAAGAGCACTGGTTGCTCTTCCAAAGGTCCTGAGTTCAATTCCCAGCAACCACATGGTGGCTCACAACCATCTGTAATGAGGTCCGGTGTCCTCTTCTGGCCTGCAGGCATACATACAGACAGAATATTGTATACATAATAAATAAATAAATTTATTAAAAAATCAGGTATTCAGAGGTATGTGTATTAATACCTGGGTCTTTGATTCGTTTCAGTTGGTTAACCTCCCTATTTTTATGGCAGTACTAAGCTGTTTTCATTACTGTAGCTCTGTAATAGAGCTTGATATCAGGGATGGTGATGCTTCTGGAAGTTCCTTTATTGTACAGGATTGTTTTGGCTATCCTGGGATTTTTGTTTTTCCATATGAAGTTGATTATTGTTCTTTCAAGGTCTGTGAAGAATTGAGGGATTTATCCCTACTGCGTGTGCTGTTTTGGGGGAACCTATTCTCTTTGGATGGATACCTTGCTCGTCCTAGATATAGTAGGGAGGGCCCTGGACCTTCAAAGCAATGTGCCTTACCCTCTCTGAGGACTGGATAGGGGTGGGATGGGAGGGTATGTGGAGGGAGTGGAAACTTGGATTGGTATGTATAATGAAAAAAAAAGAATAAAATGTTAAAAAAAAGAAAAATACTTAAAAACCAATGTGTTCTGTCAGCCAGGATCTTAATTCATGTAGACATCTGGTATTATTTTAAAAGGGAGCATATCGACTATTCTCTTAAAACAATGTTCATAGAAGTGTTAGTTTCTTCCTAAATTTAACAAAGTAACAATATTTCACATAACTATTAAGCATTCAAATATGTAACAGGGTAGACCAGCTAGTAAATTCATGGCTTTGGATGCATAGAAAACCATTTTTCATTCCCAAAACTTCATCATATGTTTATTAAAATGGAGGAGTTGCATTTACTGTATCATTTACTAGACTGTAATACACATCTGACTTTTCCAAAGCATGAAAGGAGTCTCCCATGTTCTGCTTCCTAACAGGAAGATGACCACACCATTCTCAAGTGGCATCAGTTCACTGGTTTGAACAGATAGCATGAGCCAGCCAGCCCCACGACTGTGTTGTCTTGGGTCAGAGGTTGGAAGCCAGAGGTCAAGATGTCAGCACAGCGGGTCTTTCTGAGGCCCTGACAGGACCTTCCTGGGCCAGGCCCCTCTCCTTGACTTGTGCATGGCTTCCTTGTCCCTGTTCATGCTCCCATCATCTCCCCTCTAGATTGTGCCTCTTTGAATGTCCCTGTTGTGAGGACACCAGCCATAGTGGATTCAGTCCTACCCTACTGACTGTATCTTAATTATTACTTATACAAGGACAGGCTGCCATAGCAGAATCCTATAGATCAGGTGGCTTGAATCTCAAAATTATTTTCTTATCATTCTGAAGGGTAGAAGTCACAAATCAGAGTAGCTGCATGTTTGGTCTGGTGAGGGCCCCCTTTCTGGCTTACAGACAGCAAGTTTCTTACTGAGAGAAAGAGAAAAGATAGCACTAGCTGTCTGGTGTCTCCTACAAGGGCACTAACCATGTCAGGGTCCCACACTTATGACGTCATCCATTCTTACAGCATCATTCAAAAAATGACTTTCCAGCCCACCTAGTGTGTGCCGTGCTCTGGAATAGGATTTACTGTAGCTGAATCACCTAATTCTTCTCATGCCCGAGTCTGGGGCAGCCTCTGCTTATGCGCAGGGACGTTCTCATGAGAAAGTCTCTGATAGCCTAAATGTGTTGGCTGTGTACGATGAGCTGTT
The DNA here is from genome assembly GCF_014885135.2 of Alexandromys fortis. Taxonomy (NCBI): domain Eukaryota; kingdom Metazoa; phylum Chordata; class Mammalia; order Rodentia; family Cricetidae; genus Alexandromys; species Alexandromys fortis. The sequence goes on along the minus strand of NW_026067945.1, from coordinate 3,234,461 downwards.
TGCTAGGTGACTCTTCCACAAGTTATGTGCGTGGGACTTCGTCCTATCAGCTCTTATAAATATTATTTTTCTTCTGGCTTGAATTTCTGTAGTGAGTCAAAGATAGGGTTTTTATTTTTAATCAGGAAACACATTTACAAGAGAAAATCCCACATTTCTCACGATGCCTGTGGGCTCCGGTCTGTGCCAGCGGCATTGCGATTCGTCTCCTAAGGAATCATCGTGGTTCTGTATTTTCAAACCAACTCAGATGCTCTTTCTGCTGCCCAGCTGTAAATACACGCAGATTCTGAGTGTGCGGAATGCCTGTGTTCTTTGTAGCCCTTGTCAGCAGCCTTTCCTAACTGGAGCTGGCGCATAGTTCAGTTTCTCCTCTGAGACCTCTGACCCTCCAGGGCCACAGTGAGCACACACAAACTGTGGTGGTGGTGGTGGTGGATTCCCCAGGAGACTTGTGACAAGTCTACCGCCAGTACAGTAAGCAGACACAACCAGTTGCTACAGGAGCCCCTCAGAAACAGAGAAGTGTGTGGCCTTGCCATGTCCTAGTAGCACAGGTAGACACCTCCAGGTCACTCTTCCTTCCAAGCTCAGGCTGGTTTTGCTTAGAAGCTTAACTTTTAAAAGCTTGGCAGTTGCACTATTAAAGATTGTATCCCTGGATGAAGGAGCTGGCTGACAGTGGCCAAGCCCTGCCTCAGCAGTTAAGTGTGCACTACTGCTCTTGCCGAGGACCTGAGCTTGGCTCCCAGCATCCATGCGGAGCAGCTCCCAGCCACCTGGAACTCCAGCTCCGGCGGCATCCAGTGCCTTCAGCCTCTGAGGGCGCCTGCACTCACATCTGCCTGTCTACACACAGAACACACACACATACACACACACTTAGAACTAAAGATAAATCTTACAAGTAAGAGTCTGGCTTTACCAGCTAGTTCTGCAAAACACATTATATGCTTAAGATCTTCTGTGTCTGAAGCCATTTTACTTGCTACTTATACAAATGTATATATCCTGATGTTGAATAAAAATAATAGGGCTAGAATTCAGACTTTAACATTCAGGAGGGCAGGGTCATAGCTCAACAATAGAGTGCTTGCCTCACATGTGTGAGCCCCTGGATTCAATCACCCCTAGCACTTCCAGAAGAGAAAGGAGGAGGGAGGAAGGGAAAGAAGGAAAGAAAGAGAAAAGAAACAATTACAAGCAATACAAAATACCTCACAGAAAGTTAATGTAATTTCCTGAATTAAGAAAAATAACTCCAGCCAGGCTTGATTGTTCCAGACCAGGGAGTATCTGAGGCAGGAGGATTACAAGTCCAGCATCTTCTGGGGTGTAGGGTGAGTTCAAGGCCAGCCTGGAAAACATAATAAGACAAAAGACCACGTCTCAAAGTGAAAATAAAACGCAGCTGGAAACACAGTCCAGTGACAGAGTGCTTGCCTAGATGAGCCATGCCTTCGATTCAGTTCCTGGAACCACGGAAGGGGGTGCAGCTAAGTGAAATCCCCTATTGCGTTTTCACTCTTTAAAAGTCTCTTTGTTTGACCTAATTGTTTTTGTTCTGTTGGTTTTTGAGACAACGTCTCACTCTTGGTAGCCCGTGCTAACCTGAAACTTATTCTGTAACCCAGGCTAGCCTTGAATTTGTAATGGTGCCATCTTTGTATTTCAGTTAACTTAATCTAGAAAATCCCTAAGAGACAAGACTTGCCCACGGGTTTGTTTCTGTGATTCTAAATCCTGTGGATTGACAGTCAAGGTCAGCTATCCGGTTACTAATGCATGAGAAGCTTGTCTGGGATTCTGGTCTGCTTCATTGGCCTACGTCTCTCTCAGCCAGCACCAAACTGCAGCTGCAAGGCTTAGCACGGCAATGATGGCTTGGTTTTTTTCTTCCCTTAGAAGTTGTTCTAGGTGATGCTTGGGTCTGGAGTTTTTTGTTTTTATTTTTTATTTATAAGCTTATTCTTGGTTGGTGGTTTGGTTTTTTAGATTTTCTATGAGAATTGCATTTAGCCTATGGAATAGTTTGTATGGAATCTATGTCTTTACGGCATAGATTCCTATACTGAATTCTTTCATAGAATTATTTACTGAATTCTAATGAATGCTGTGTGTCCACCGACTGAAGTGTTCCTTTCTTTCATCAGAATCTTACGACTGTCCACAAACAAATCCTGAGATGCTTTGTTTATATCCAAGGATTTCATTTTCTTTCTGTAGTCTTAAATGGTATTTTTACTTCAATTTCCACGTGCTCATTGTTCATATAAAGAAATATCTGTTGTTTTTGCAATTGTCTTGTATGCTGTAGCTTACTAGTTTTTGGGGGGGATTTTGGAGTATTTTTTTTTGTAGGTTACATGGAATTTTCTGCATAGACAATCATGTCTTACCATCTGCCAATAAATAATATCCTCCCTTCTGGTTGCCTTTTTTCTTGCTTTATTAAAGTGGTTACAATTTCTAGTGCTGTGCTGTGGTTTGAGAACAACTCCTTGCCCTCCTCACCACCATCTTAGGGGGAAGCATCTGCTTTTTCATTGCTAAGTACAATGGTAATGGCGTTTACTTTTAAGTACATTCCTTTTAGCAGATTGAGGAAATTTTTCTATATTTGTACACTGAAAATTTCCTTAAGGGTACACAGTGTATTTTGTAAAATGCCTCGCCTCTCTCTTTTTTTTTTCTTTTTTTAAGGTTCCTTTGTCTCACTTTATGTATGGGACTATTTGCCTGCAAACATGTATGTGCACCATGTGCATGCCCTGTTGGATCCCCTGGAACTGGAGTTACATATGGTTGTGAACCACCATGTGGGTGTGGGAGCTGAATCCAGACGCTCTACAAGATCAACAGTGTTGTTAACCTCTGAGCCATCTTTCCAGCCCCCCCCCCTTTTTTTTTTCTTTTAGAGGTTCAGGGTCCTATTTACAGTCCTGGCTGGCCTAGAACTCACTACGTAGCCTGAGCCAGCCTCTAACTCATAGAGCCCTCCAGTCTCATCCTCCCAGCTCTAGGACTCTAAGCATGAGCCACTACTCCCAGCTCAGTGCTTTTTATGGGGATTAGTAAGTCATTTGGTTTTCCTCATTTAGCTTGTTGGTACATTGATGCGTTCAGATATTCAGCCACCTTACATGCCCAGAGTGACTCTCCCTTGATCACTATGCTTAGTATTTTGTTGTTGTTTTTATACTTTTTCCTGTTACTCCTTGAGTATCCTTTACTCTGTCCTCATGAGAGCTATTAGTTTATATTATTCTGGGGCTTTGGGTTTTGTTGGTTGGTTCCTGTTTGATTTGGGAGTCAAGATAATGCTGTCCTCATGAGTTGGGAACTCTTCTTTTTCTATAAAGGAAATTGTACTAAAATACCTTCTTATTAGTCTTTAACTATTAGTTAGGATTCTCTAAGAAAACCCATCTGATAATAGAATATCTCTTAACTTACAAATCCAGCTTTGTCGATGGCCTTATGTTTTCATGGGCTGTCTACTTCATCTTGGCTGAGGTGGGTTTTGGTCATTTGTGATCTTCAAGATAGTGTTCTCCTAGGTTGACAATTTATGTATTTAAAATGGTCAGCGTGTCCCTTAGACCTTTTCAGTAGCCGTGAGATCCGTAGTGATAGTTTTGGCTTCATTTCCAGAAGAATCTGTGTGCCATCTCTCTGTCTTGTTAAAGGCTTTGAATTAGTGACCTTTATCTAAGAGTCGATTTTTATCCCATTGCTTCCTTTTCTTTCTGTCTCCTGCTTGATTCCCTGTGATGTTCCGTCCATCTAAGCCTTACTCCCTCTGAAGTCTGAAGGGGAGTTCTGACTTGTCATCTCACTGCGTCCCGGCATCTGCTGCCCATTCCCTGATGGCCTAGGAATGCATTCAACACTGAGGCCTCGGTAAAGCGCCTTTGTTGGCCAAGTCCAACCACGGTCTTGGTTTCTTTGGCTCAAGTGTTTAGAACCCAGGTCTCATGTGCTCTCCAGGTTCTCACTGGGATGATACAACAAAACTTTGGTGTGTGCATCACCTCTCAGGAGCTCCCTTAAGGTGAGCGCTGGATGGTGCTGGCATTTCCTCTTTATGGCCCTACAGGCCTTGAGTATTGGTGATGGTGGGTCCTGCCTGAATAGATCAGGCACTTCCTTTTCAGACAGCCACCCTCTATGAAGCCATTGAAACCTTTTAGGTAAAGAACACCTTCTTAGAAGGTGGACAGCTTCATTTCCACTATGAAGATCTCTAGAGACTCAAGGGTCTTAGATTGGCTCTGTCCAAAGCCTCAAGTTCCTGACTTTACTGACCGGAACCTTTGCCTTATGATCCTTTGCATGGTCACGTTCCCTGGAGCTGAGCAGTAGTTGATGTGGTGTGAGAACTGGAGCTGGAGTCCAGCACCCACATAAACCTGTGTTGGTGTTGCAGCCCGTCTGTAACCCTAGCCCCAGGAGTTAGAGATGGAACCCCAGAGTGAGCCGAGCAGCCAGTCTAGCTGAACTGGTAACTCTAGGTTCCAGCGAGGAACCCTGCCTCAGTATAGAAGGTCAAGGAAGACCTACACTGTTAGCCTCTGGGCACACACATTTATGCACACACGTGCATCCCATACACATTCCAACAGGCGCCCACAACTGCATGCACGCGCGCGCACACACACACACACACACACACACACAAAGAAGTCAAGATACTTTTACCTGGTATATGGCTTGCTGGCCTCTGTATCTGGGCTTGAGCCACATGTTTCAGCTCATGAGAAAATGATTCCTTTAGGATCACCATAGACATTCTCTTGCTGTGTCTTGATCTGAGATTGGAAGACACTAAGCATGTCTGGGTTTTGGTTAATTGTTTGGTTGGTTGTTTCTGATTCTCTTCAGTCAGAAAAGGCCATCTTGCCTGCAGACTTTGACCTCACCCTGGTGCCATAACTATTGAGTGTTCCAAGCACTTGGTCTCCCAGAGCCTTGCCATTCACTGTCACCCTGTCTGACACTTTGAGTGCTGATGGTCAGCAGTGCAATGTCAAAGGCCGTCTGCAGAGGTTTCTTTCCAGGACCACAGAGAACGGCAGAGATAGGATCAGGTGCTGAGCAGTCCGCACAGGCTGTCCTGTGACAACAGCACACTCTTCTCCCTTCACCAGAGGATGGCTCTTTGGGTGGGAGGAGAAGGCCTCTGAGAGCCTGCCCTGTCCAGAGCACATGGGGAGCCCTAGGGAGCTCATGACTCATCGTGCAAAGGTGCCCAAGCAGGAGTTTGAGAAGAGCTTTTCTCTTATGTAAGGCCTTTGAGTCACATCAGCAGATTCTGAAATTCTCTGAGCAATCTGTGTGAATGTATTAGTAGGAAAAATTCCTTCAAATGATAGTACATAAACCGGTCGTGCTTTTTAGTTTCTTTATAGATGTTTATTGTTTTGAGACAGGCCCTGTCTCTGTAGCCCAGGTTACCCTGGAACTCATTGTAGCTCCTGCCTCAGCCTTCCAGGTACTGGGACTATAGATGTGAAACACTGTACTTAGCTGTGACTTTTATAATGTACCTCGAATTCTTTGATTGCCCTGTAAGCTTTAGAAGATGGAAGCGCTTTTCCCTTAGCTGTTAATAGGGATGGTGTGTCATCCAAACCCCACTGACGGAGGGAGCACACGTGCACACACATGCCTGACCTGCTGCCTGGACTTGACTTGAACACCACATCTTACATCTTAAGTCTCTATAATGCAGCCTACTCTTCATGCCTCGTCACTTCTTCTAACAAAGAAAGACTGTCTCCCGTGGGGAGGAACCAGACACTTCACTCCTGAGCTAACCGTGCCCCTCTCTCCCTCCATCCCCCAGGAGGACAACTGTTGGCTTCGTGGCTTACTGCTGCTCCACCCAGTGTCTGCAGACCTTTGACCTGCTGGGTTGATAAACACTCAAGAGCCTCAGGAGCACTGGCAGCTCACACTGCAGCTGCTTGCTGCCGCCCATCGTGTGTGGCCGTGCCAGGAGAGTCCAGCCAGGCGGAACAGACCCTTACATCCTGTCCTCTCCTGTGCAGTGCGGGGGCATGCCGAACTCTCTGGACATGTCCTGATTGGGCTTCACAACTAAAAGGCCTTCACCCTTCCCACAAGTTGGAATATATCCTCCCCCAAATTAAGAACGTTGTGTCTTCTGTGTTTTTCTTTTTATGTGAGTGTGTCTCATACATAAACTATTTAGTCAGATGAGCTTCCCACGTCTAATTTAAAGCGAGCTGCTGTTCCCTGAAGAACTCTTAATTTGATAATAGAACCAAATTAACTGTTGGCCAACATACCTTTGGTGATGATCCTTCTGTCTTTCCCCAGACAATTATTTCCCTCGAGATTATTCTCAGGGCTTCTCCATTGGAAACTTGTCAGTTTCTAAAACCCCAGCAACCCCGCGGCTTCTGCAGGGCGGAGGCACAGCAGACTCCAGAGCACACGCCTCTAGAGAGTCCCTGCCTTCTTTCTAAGTGTTGCAACCTATGAAGACATTTTCCGAGAGGGTTTAAAAACTAAAGTGTAGATACTAATTAAATACGCTCTTGTTCAAAACTACTACAGGAAAACAAGTTTTGAAATGTTTGGGCTTTTTGCTAAGATTTTCTTATACATAATTGACAAGTTTGAGGCCCTGATCGATCCCTGATCAAGGCTTAGCAGCATTTACTCATATGTGGAACCGTCTTCATCTTGACCGTGAATTCTCACTGGGAAAACAGAAGTGAGCGGGGCTACACTCTACCTCCAGCTTTTGCAACACCCATGAGCTTTCCCTCGCAGAGAGACACTCACTTTGTGGGGGACACACTGATTTCATCTTCATTTAAAAGGATGGCATTCTAATCTGCTTTGCTTCCAGATGTTCATCTGGTTGCTGTGGAGTGGTTCTTTTTTTCTGAGGGGGAGGGGGAGTTCTGTGTCTTAGCCATATAATTTATATAAGATAAGGTTGAGAGGGGAGCACCAAGGAGGGTCGCTTGGTGGAAAAGCTATTTCTAAAAAAAAAAAAAAAAAAAAAAAAAAAAAGTGGTTGGTGACATTTTATTAGCCAGCCTAACTGTAATTCTAGGCTCTAACGGTGCCAAAAATCCTCCATAGTTACTGACAAACGTGTGATCTCTTTGCGGTCACACCACCTGCTGCCCAAAACGCAGACTCTCCAAGTAATGGCAGAGGCAGAAAACGGCCATGCATGCCAGCTGTATCGTCCCTGTTCCTACTTCCTCCCATTCCTTTCATAACGTGGTCTGTGCAGTCTTAACATTTCAAAGGCCCGGCGTACAATAGGATCTGAGGGTCTGGATCAAATGCGCCACTCCTTTTATCCTTTAGAAGGATGGAGGGTTCAGCATAACCCCGACGTGTATATAAGTTGGAGGGAGAAAAATGTGACCCGAAGCTTCACATATATGTGTTTGGCTTAAGTCACTGATACCTACCACATGAATGGCCGTCAATACCTGGCCCCATCTTTCTGGTTTCACCCAGTGCTATATCGTATGTCTCAAGTGGAGCCATGAAATGTGCCACCCAGATACTCAGGAATTCTCATGGAGACAATGAGGTGTGGGATACTTTTGTTCTACCTTGTTTAAATTTTTACAATGGTGTTTGTACTCCAGACATCTTCCCTCTGCCTGTTACCTGAACAGCAGCAGTAGGCTGGGCAGATAGCCTCTAGGCTGTCAGTCTTAACCTGGGTTGGGAACAGCTTTCTGTGCTTCACTGATGAGAAAGAACTTAAGGTGGTTTCCCTGATGCTGTTCCTCATGGAGACTTTGTGTGGAGGCACTGATGTCCTTGTCAACCTTTTGATGTTATAAACAATTCTTGTCAACTGGAGAAGACTTGCCTCTTGTTGTGTGCACCAGTTGTGTCCAACGCTTTGGGGAAAAAGGAAGACTCGTGTTGTGTCTTCTTTGCTCCCTCCCTTTCTTTCATGGGGAGCCTATCCTGAGCACTGCACGTGTTGGGTAAGTTCCCCATCGCTGAGCTAGCCCTCCAGCCCTGTTTGTTGTTTTTCCTGATCAGGTGGACAGATACTGCATAGAGGAACAGTAATGAGACGAAGGAGCTCCTTGGAAGGTGGAATGTCTTCTGGTCAGTTCTCTTCAGCTCGCGTGGGTGACTAGTGCCAAGCTAGGGTAGCCTCAAGGACGGATCCTTCTATGATGCGTGAGAGAGCCACGGCACCCTTTTTAGCTGATTCCACATCGGTGTTCTTCAGTAGGATTGTCACCATATCAAATAGTCGTGATTATATAACATTGTGCAAGTGAAAGTGTTGTATCTTCAATGTATATATATGTGTGTGTGTGTGCTCATATATGTGTATATATATACATTATGTATGTGTATACAACTTTTTCACTTGTACATATGTGTGCACATATATTGCATATATATAATTTTTTGCTGTTTGACAGTTTCATACATTTCTATTGTGATTTTCAGTTGCTCCCAATGGAGCCCTTCTTTTCACCAAGTCCCCTTCTGCTTCCATGTCTTCTGTGCGTGGCCTCCTGAGTGTGATTAGTTCCTTGTCTGAGTGGGAGTACGGGGTCACTCACTGGAGCAAGGGTAACTCATCAGTGGCACCACCTCTGTAGACAATGACACCTCTGGGGACAGCCTTCAAGTCTCAGTTGCTCGGGGGAGGGCCTGATTGGCTCCCCTTCATCCACAGCGAAGCACTGACCGCTCCAGTTCCCTTTTTAAGAATACAGAAGAGCCCTGGTGGTAGCCCTCTCTGATGGTAGAGGAAAATGATGAACCACGCTTGCTATCTGGTTCTCTTTTAGAAACATCTCTTGGTTGTTGCCATGAGCACTTACTCAAGCCTTCCACACACAACTCGCTGTGTTAACACCCATCTCACATTGTCTCACACTGAGTATTCCAACTTAAAATATGGTCTAAGATAAAGCCTTCAATACCACTCTACAAACTCCACATGTAATTTTCTTGCAAGTATATGAGCACTGCACAGTGTCTGGGAGCTTTCAAAGCTAGCTTTGAAATTAGTAGTAAAATTAAACTTCTCAACTTGAAAACTCAGACCTTACTTTGACTATAAGTAGTTCAAGTGGATAAATGTCTCAGTGGAAATGAAAACATTTTTAAAGTTATGAGCATGGATTGCTAATGGACGAACAGCATCCAAGCTCCTGTGATTGGATACTGAGACATAATAGACTCACTCTATATTTGTGTACCTTTATAGAAGACTGGCCTTCATAGTATTTTTATTTTTTGCGGCTCCCGTCTACCGTGTTTGTCCCAGGGAACCTCGCTGGACGGCTCTAGGAACTCTGCGCGTCTTGCCTTTTCTTTAGGCAGGGGGCTACAAGACCCGTACTCCTGCAGATATAGCTCCATGTGGAAACCCAAGTCTGACTGTCCCTATCCAGGAAGTGCCTCCCAGCAACATCATCTAGTAGATCTAAGTGGTGAGGGTGTCTGTGCCAAAGAGACTGAGCATAGCCCAGTGACTGTCATCCTCAGGAAAAGACGGTGCTTCACAGTCTAAGATGCTCTTTGAAGCTTGACTACATAGTCCTTTGTACTCCAGAGACTCAGAGTGCTGGCAGTCAGAGCAGAGGCGGGACAGGGGTTGGGCCTTTGGAGATCATTTCTGCATGTAATTAAGACACAAGGGTTACTGGGGTTCGGTTGGGGTTCTTTGGTTTTGTCACCTTATTGTAGGGATATAATTAACTTTTCTATCTTCATTAAAGAATATCAAATTTTGTTTTTCATACTGTCCTAAGGGTGTGGGTGTGTGTTTGTGCATACATTTACATAGAGCATGGTCATTGTCTAAGATGTATAGTCTAGTTTGACCACATGATCATGGAATAATTGTTATTTATAGAATATAATTGAACTTAAATTATGTGAATGCTTAGAAATGTAGATGTCCTCATTGTTTCAACCAAATTCACTTTGTTAAGAGAAAGGGGACTTTATTTATTTATGTCAAGGCCAGCAAAAATGGTGGGTGGAAGCCATCTGATAGTTCTCCGTACAGAGTAAGAGCAAAGGGAAAATCCTCCAGAGTATTGGAATCCACTTTTCCCAGAATTCAACAGTTATTACTAAAGTGTACAGCAATCCAAGGCGTGTGTGTTTATTAAGAGAGATGAGCCCTACAGAGTACTGGGCCTTGGAGTATGTATAATAACTGGCCCGTTCCCATCTCCACTGCAGGACACAGACCGAACCAGCAGATCCATGGGAGCCATGCAAAGGGGCGGGGTGAGCTGAGCTAATTTCCAGACTATTGTCATGTGATCTGCTTGCCACCCTTTACATGTCACCTCTAAGAGTGCTCTGACTTGATTGGAGCTTTGTCAGGTGTGACAAAGCTTTATGTCTGTTGCCTGTGCTGGGAGATCTTCAGGGAATTGGTTAGCATATGACTGTTTGAATGAGTAGAGAGCCTGTGGAAACAGCAATGGGCTAAGACCCCGTGGAGAGCCTGTGGAAACAACAATAGGCTAAGAATTTCCAAGGAAAGCTGGGGAATGAGGCAGCCAGGGGTTGTTCCCAAGGGTCAGACAGTCACGCACATATGCAGGACTGAGCACGTCCAAAGGGTCCTGATAGCATCCTGAGCGCTCATCTCAAGGTTGCCCCTGAGGCTCTGGGAAAGCAGACAAGCCAAAGGCAGTGCCATCACCTCTGACCGAGTGCAGAAGGATTGTCTCTGTAAGCACTCAGCGCCCTGAGCACATACGGGGAATCTCACTGATTCAGGTAGGCAAATCTCCGTCCTGTCATCATCTGGTCACGGAACTACCAGAGCAGACACTTGAGTGCGTGGCCCGCAGAGAATGCAGACCGCTGAACTCTAGAAGACTCACTAAGACCCAAAGGCTTCTATAGCTGCAATAAACCTCACAGGGAGCTGAGAAAATAGGATTTCTGTCACCACAATGTCCCGTAAAGTGTCCGGTTTCCCAACACCCCCTGCCCCCACAAAATGAAGCCTTTAAAAAAAAGTATAGAAGTTATATGGGTTCCATGGTGGGAGCCAGAGGTGGAGCTCCTCTGGTAGAGTGCTTGCCCAGCATGTATGGAGCCCTGGGTCCCATGGTGGCAAGTGTCTGCAATCCCACCACTTGAAAAGGAGAGGCAAGAGGTCAGAAGTATGAGTTTGTCCTCAGTTACATAGAGTTCCAGGCCAGCATGGGTTACCTGTCTTTAAAATCAAAGGTGGGCGAGTGTGAAAGTGATGTTTTACTAAATGTCGATTCTCAAGTTGAAAGCACTAAAATGGAAACTTAACGTGGCCCCAACACCGCATCTGAGCTGCCGGAAGAATGATAAAACTCAGATATAGGTCATTTCAGATTATCCAGTTCCAAAGGACAGAAACAAACAAACAAAAAACAGTGAAGTAAAATAGTCTCAGAGGCCTGTGGAATATGACCAAGCACTGGAACTTATGCTTGATTGGACTCTTTAAAATGGGGAAGACAAAAAGATGTTTAATGGCCAAGGACTCCAATTGGGTGTCAGCCACTGATTTGCAACTCAAGAAGCTCAGTGTGTACCACGAAGGAGAAGTCCAAAGAGTCTCGTGACTGGGTGCCTCATCACGTTGTCCACGGCAGACCTGAAACAGGGAAGTCGTCGCTCAAACTTTGGGTGGTCTTCACCAAAAGCATGGAGACTGGAAGGTAGTGGAATGACATATCCAAGTACAGAGAGTGAATGACTATCCAATAGTTCAGTGTCCACCTCAGAGGCTAAGTGTTTGGTTGTGGTGGATAGAGTTCTTCACTGGTAAATCCTTCCATTTAGGCAACTTACAGAATGAGAAAAGATCTTCAGCAACCCCACATCATAGAATGGATAATGAAAATGTGGTACATTTACACAATGGAGTACTACACAGCAGAAAAAATGACATCTTGAAATTTGCAGGAAAATGGATGGAGCTAGAAAACATCATATTGGATGAGGTAACCCAGACCCAGAAAGACAATTATCATATGTACTCATAAGTGACTTTTAGACATAAAACAACAACAACAACAAAAAACTAGCCTACAATTCACAATCCCAAAAGAAAACCAGCTTACACACCACAATCCCAAAGAACCTAGACAACAATGTGGACCTTAAGAGAGACATACATGGATCTATTCTACATGGAAAGTAGAAAAAGACAAGATCTCCTGAGTAAATTGGGAGCATGGGGACCATGGGAGAGAGTAGAAGGGGAAGGGTGAGGAAGAGGAGGGAAGCAGAGAAAAGTATAGCTCAATAAAATCAATTAAAAAAAAGAGAGAGAAAAAGAATATTTAGCACTGATTATGGACAAATTCTTACAAATTATAGAAAATACTTTTGCCAATTCATTCTTTTGGACAATTATTATATACCAACGTTTGACAAAGTAAAAGTATCTATAGGCCAATATCACCTACTATGGATGCAGTACTCAACAAGAAATTAACAAAATAAATCCAGCAAGATATAGAAAGGATTATACACCATCACCCAATAGGATACAAAATTCAATGTACAAAAAATTTCAGTCTGTATACTACATTACATTATTAATATATAGGACAAAAACAGTTTTCCTAACAGCTACAGAAAAAGATTTAGCATTTGACAGACATTCAACACACTTTCTTCATGAACACATCCAAAAAATAAAAATGGAAGAACTTTTTCAACCAGATAAACGCAAGCTATGAAAACTCATAGTTAATATTTTAGTGGTAAACGATAAACTATTGTAGCCCCTCTACCTCCTGAAAGCAGGAAAAGACACAGATAATCCCCTCTCAGTATCTGTTCAACCTGGAGTTTCTAGACAGAGATTGAATGAAATGAGGGAATAATCGGCATTCGGATTGGAAAGGAAAAAACTTATTTGCAAGTGACATGCTCTCGCACAGAGAAAATGTTATGGGAGCCATGCATGGTGGTGTGTACCTTTAATCCTAGTACTCTAGAGGCAGAGGCAGTTTGAGGCCAACCTGGGCTTACATAGTCAGTTCTAAACCAGCTGGAAGTACATAGAGAGACCCTGTCTCAAAATCCCTTCCCCTCCCCCCATATACATATTTCCATAAGGAAACATATATGTATATATCCATAAGAAAACGATTTTATATATAGATATATATCCATAAGAAAAATATTATGTATGTGGCTATATCTGTTAGGAAAATATTGTGTATATATGTGGAAATACACATGTACATAATAAGCTATTGTATATATGTATATGATATATATATATGGAGAGACACATATCCATAAGAAAACTATTCGAGATAACAAATTTGTGTCGGTCAAGACAGATTAATACAGAAAAATCAACTGATTTCTTGTATACTATTACTGAACAGCCTCCAAAAGAAATGAAGACAATTCCATCTGCAGTTTTATCAAAAAGAATAAATATTTGGCAATAAATCTAACAAAAGAAGCCAAGACTCATGCCATAAGAATCACAACACATTGACGAAGCTAAAGATACATAGGTAATATCTCACGCTAGGAGACAGGACTCTTTGGGTGGCATCACTCCCCAAATCGATTTGTAATTCAGTTAATTTGTCGATACACTGGGTGTACATTTGTCATAAAAAACAAATAACACTGTGGAAACATCTTGCGCATCAAAATCTGAGGTTTCACCCTCCTCAGTTCCAAAGCTGCAATACCAAAGCAATAACTGCACAAAGATATGCATATAATTGGGATAAACTCGAGCTTCCAGAAATCCCTGTATTTATGATCAACTTAATTTTGGCAGTGGTTCCAAGACAGTTTGATGAGAGAACATGTGGCTTTTTCATAATAATGGCCTTTTATCATAATACTGCTAGATGGTCACGTGTAACAAAACAAAATCAGACCGCAACCTCATACCATATCGAAAATAATGTCCTAAGTGGATCATAGACTGCAATTTAGAAACTAAAATAAAATAAAGCTCTTAGAAGAAAATGAAGGAATAAACCTTCATGCCATTGGGGCTTCATGCGTAACAAAAAAGATGAATTCTACTTCATCAAAAATTTTTAAATGCCTCAACTCACGCTGCCAAGAAAGCAGAAGGATAGTCACATATTGTTCAGATGCTCTCAGGCCATACGTATCTCTCTCTCTCTCTCTCTCTCTCTCTCTCTCTCTCTCTCTCTCTCCTTTCTTCCATCTTTCCTTCCTTTCTTTTTTCTTTTTACTTTCTTTTCTTTCATTCTTCTTCTCCTTCTCCTTTTTTTGTTTGTTTTTTGAGACAGGGCTTCTCTGTTTAGCTCTGGCTCTCCTGGAACTGAACCAGGCTGGCCTTGAATTTACAGAGATCTGCCTGCCTCTGCCTCCTGTATGCTAGGATTAAAGGAATGTGCCACCATTACCTGGCCAGAACTCTTATGATTCAACAATAGAAAGAAAAACATCCCGCTAATGGGAAAAAATTTGAATAAATGTTTCCCAGAGAAGATTGAATGTAAACATCCAAATCCAGGTAAAAAGAAACTCATTATTAGATCCATTCAGGAAGCAGTAAGAACCAGGAGACAGCATTAGCGTTCACTGTTTCCCTAGATTTAGAAAAAATGTTGTCAAGAATACAGAGGACTGGAAGAGTCATGCCTTGCTGGGTGGAGTATACAATCCTGCTCACCCTTTATAGAACCAGCTCGCGCTGTCTCACGCTGCTAGACAGACAGTAGTGCGTGCCTTTCTCTAACTACTCCAAGTGGGGACAACTCTACGGCCCTCGATGGATGAGTGGTTAACTGCCGGATCTCCATATGGTGTGGTGTGGCCCAGGCATCAGAATGAATAAACTCCTAGCATATGGTGCAGTATGGGAAGACCTCAAACACATTATTCCATAAAGAGTCATGAAAAGAGCCAGATGCAAAAATCCATAAACTTGATGAGTCCATTTCTAGGAAATGCCCAGAATCTCCAAATCCATAAGGATAGAAAGAAGATTAATGGTTTCCAGACGCTGAGTGGGGAGAAAAATGGATAGTGATTGGAATGGGTTTGGAATTTGAAAATAGTCTGGAACTGATGACGAACATGATATAACCTTGTAGTAAATACTATATACTGGAGACCAATAAACTTAGATGAATTTTTGTCTCAGTTTAATCAAACCTGGTAAGGCAGTTTGCCTTACATGCCTGTTAATAAACTTCGGCTTGTCCAGAAATCCTTCCAGATGCTGTGAGTTGAACTGCTGTCTCTATGGCTGACTGGAAAGGGAATGGAAATGGTGTTAGTGGGCTGTCTTGAAGCGTGAAGCTAATTAGCCTTAACTATAAAAACCCAGAGTCAGATAACCAAGGATGAAAGCTGAAAGATCAGAGAAGCAGAGCAGCCAACCACCAGAGACTTCTTATCTCTACGAAATCTCAGACCAAATGGGGAGCATCCTGTCTCTACAAATCCTCACACTTAATGGGCGTGAGATCCTGTCTCCACCCACCTTATAACTCCTGTCGCCACCTCCCTGATGCTGGAATTAAAGGCATGAGATCCCAAGTACTGGGATCAAGGTGTGAGCCACCACTGCCCGGCTCTGTTTCTCTTTGATACTGGTTCGATCATATGTAACCCAGAGTAGCCTGCTCTTCCTGCTTCCTTCTCCCAAGTGCTGGGATTAAAGGTGGGTGCCACCACTGCCTATCCTCTGTTGTTAACTAGTGGCTCGCCCCGCCCTCGCCCTCTGATACCCAGGCAAGCTTTGTTTGTCAGAACACAAAGTATACAACGCTGTCTAGCTGTAGATTTTGTTCTCGCTTGGTTGTGTTCGTTTTCGTCACTATGACAAAGCACCTCCTGAGAAGGAGTAGCAAGGTGAAAGCTGTGTTTTAGCTGCAGCTTTCAGAGGTCTTATTCCAGGATCATCTGCCCCTATTGCTGGAGGCCTAGGGTGAGGCGGGACATCGACAGCCAGAGCGTTCATTAAAGGACGTGGCTTATCTTGGGATGCTCAGGACCAGATTAAGGATCCTGGGTGTGCCGGGTGACTCACTTCCTACAGCTCAGGTCTACCTTGTAATAGCCACCCCCTATGGATTCATCAGTAGCCAATGCAGTGAAGGAAGCCCCTCCAGAGCCCACAGTGTATCGGACACTATTGAACTGGCGTATTTACAAACAAGTGGGAAGCCATGAAGTACTAAGTAGCACTTTCAAGTAGTTTGCCTCTACCTAGCTTCCCAGAATCATTTCAGTATATCATCCCTTGTCGAGAAAGATGTACAGGGAGGAATTATTTACTAAGAGTCCTATCTCTTCAGTAGAATCATTAAAGATTCATAATACTGTTAGGTAGTCTCAGAATAACCTAAGGTAGTTTGTAATTCTCTGAACTTGATAAAGGGCACTGTTGGATTCACTGTAAAAGTGTGCAGATTAGAGTGTGCAGACTAAGAAAGTGTGCACACTGAGAGTGTGCAAACTAAAAGTGTGCAGCAGACTAAGCATGTGCAGACTGTAGTACATACTGATAGTAGATTAGAACTGTCATGATTCTAAATAAAGAGGAGGGAGTTTTTTAAAAGCATTTTTTTAAATGTGCATTGGTGTTTTGCCTGCGTGTATGTCTGTGTGAGGGCATCAGATCCCCTGGAACTAGAGTTACAGACATTTGTGAACTGCCATGTGGGTGCTGGGAATTGAACCCTGGTCCTCTGGATGATTAGCCAGTGCTCTTAACCATCTCTCCAGCCCCAGGTGAGAGAGTTTTAAATCTCTTGAGGTATGTATGTATCTGTTGTTCTCAGTTGACTGGGCTGTTAAAGACTCTTAAGAAAACATAAATCCCTGTCCTGACATTGTTAGCATGAGCTCACTCTTTGAGCTGGGCTTTGGGCTGTTCCTGTAGCTCAACCATCCAGGAGAGCAGCAGGCAGACCCCTAGGAGCCTGTTCTCTTGGATTCAGAATGGGAATACACTCAATCCAAGTTTCCTTCTGGGCATGCTCAATGTAGTGTGTATTCACATAAGTTCAAATTCAAGTTGGCATGTCTTGTTCAGATTACATTTGCATAAGTAATTCTGCAGGCCACAGCAAATCATGGCGACAAAGCATAGAAACCTTAGTTACTGCCCCATTTTGGGTGGACATGTCTTACTGTGCACATAGCCTGAGTTATTTTCCTAGTAGGTAGTGAAGATCGTTCCAATCACTGGCAGCATGTATGTTTAATATATCTTCTATGTATATGTGTATTTAATGTGTTTTTAAACCCAATGTCTTTATTGTTCTATTGTACTTGGAAATGCCAGTTTCCTTCCTCTTTTTGCCATGCAGTACCCATTTATTTGAGTGGGCAAATGAGAGACTAAGTTTTTTAATAAGCAAGCATTGGATTGCTGTTCTGTTTTAAACATGTTAGTTTAGTTCTTTTCAACCCGAGCAATCTTGGAAAACTTTTACCCTTTTTATTTATGTCAAATTTATTTTTAGGTAGAACCATACAATATGATCTAATTCAGAATACACTTTAGTTTCTGTGACTGACACGCCACTGCCATAAGGTCTCACCAAAGCTTTCTCAAAATCATTTCTGCTCAGCACATTGTTTAAGGGCAACAAAAAAATGATCTGAGATTGGATCAATTAAGCTTTATTTAATGCTAACTCCAGTGCACTCATTTGCATCTGAAGCATGGCCAAAATAGGAATGGCTCACAGGGTCACTGAGAAATGGGACTTGGGATCTAGCAATAGTTCAAACAGCTCAGAGAAAGAGCTGTGCTGATGCTAAGGGAGAAAATGGCACCAAAATCCAAGCAGCGGCAGGGGGCCTGGCGGGCGGGCAGGCTATAAAAGAGTAGGCATCCCGGCCTTCTGGAGCTCTGTAGACTAACAAGTGTGAAGAGATTGGAATGAGGAGAGGAGGGAGTGGAGGGCTGGGAGACAAAACTACCACCACTTACAGAAGCTAGCAAGTCTGAAAATCGAGCATGAGTTATCCAATGCCGACGACTACTCGCATCTTCTGTTGTAATGTTATGTGCCCGGCCCAGTGAAAGAAAACCTAAATGTAAGGAAAGAGATACTGTGAGCTGGTACCTCTGCCTCCCTCAAGCCCAACCTTGGGATTCAAAGTGCCCTGCTTTTGCTGTGCTGGGCACACTCTGCCAGCAGCTGAGATTGCCCTAGACTATCTCCGGTCATGGTGGTGGTGGTGCTTTGAACAAGGACAGGGACCCAGTGTTTGGACTGTTAAGTGTAGGAAGCTAAGTGGCTACTGGTGATTTCACAGGTCAAGAAAGCAAGCCCAAATCAAGATACTGTACACGACTACAGGAGAAATGAAGCATGCTTCTCTGCAAAAATCCCCTGGAGCTGCCATATTTGGCAGAAGAAGAGACATGAGAAATATGAAAACTCTAAAGACAAGCATGGAAACTTGAGATTAAAGAACAGAATCCTCTGATACCACCGATATCAAAAGAAAGCAAGAAATAACTTGACTTCCACATGTGCCTGTGGCCACCTTCAGGCGTTGTCTTCACTTGCCACCTCCCTCTGGGACACTCTTGCCCAGTCCCATATCTTTGCATGGATCTCACTGATCTATCTCAACTGGCAAACCCATCTCAAAGGAGATGGAAAATTCCACAAATAGAACTCATCCCGCCCCACCCACCCCACCCTACCTCGCCCTTGGGTTTCTCTCAGGATCTCTCTTGAGTCACTTTGCTAAACCTGCTGCCTGCAAGTGCAGTTGTCTCCATAGGTCCTGTCCTTTGCTTCTGCTGCATGTGCAGCAATAGTTGGATAGCCTTGACCTGGAAGAGTGGCCTTAGTCTTCACACTGCATCGTCCCCATTACCAACATTGAAACAATTCTCATCCCTCTCTTGTACAGAAAGTCCCTTCCAGGACAACCTGGGAGATTACTCAGAACATTGCAGGTAGCTTCTTTTCCTAGGGCCTTCTTTTGAAATCCCGCCATCTCGTAAACCAACCTTGAATTATCACTGTGGCTGGCAAGACAATGCCCACTCCCAAGCTTTAGCTGAGTGGCTGCTTGCTTCTTGAACCTGCAGCTCCCTCCAAGCAAATTTTTCTTATGCTACCTCTACTTTTCAAACTAGCGTACTATACACAGTCTCCAAATGATCTCCTGGCTCCTCTGAACATGAGAGAAATTCCAAAGGTCCAAGTAGGAGACCGCTCAGACCGGAAACTCAAAGGGAACTTAAAACCAGTAAGTGCCCACCACTCTGTACAAGATTAAAAATAATTCTCCTTCCCAAAGGTGAGAATACCTAGGATCCTGTCACTTGGAGGTAGAGAGGGATTATCAGGAGTTGAAGACCAGACTCGGCTAAATGTTCATTAAAAAAAAAAAAAAAAGTCCTCCCCTCTCTGCTTAAGAAAAAAGAATTGAGGGCATAAATAATAAATGAATAGAATAAATAACTGTCATGGCGCTGTCGTATCTAAGAAGCAAGCCACTCATGGAGTCCGCTTTCTAGCTGGTCTGGCCTACATAGAGGTTTAAGAATATCCGGACATGTATCTGTTACATGAAATAATCACCTCGGTCCTAAAAATACTCTCTTGCTACTAATTCAATTAAAAGAATGCAGTGGGAAAGCTTAATTAAGCTTTCTAGGTGGTTAAAACTCTGCTACCAGAAAAAAATATATATATATATACTATTCTTAGTGCCTCACAGTCAAAGGGCAGGAGATGCACCCTCAGCAGAGACGTTAGGCTCTTCCCTGTGCCTGAGCACGTCACGTGAGACCTCAGAGGCTGGGCAGCTGCACAGGACTTGGGTGTGTAGCATTGTGCCCCCAGGGAGAGAGGAACTGACTAGAGGCCAGGATGCCCTAGGGACACTGGGGATGAGTTGAAACCACCCTACCCCACCTGGCTTTGCTGGCACTGACGGATGAGATAAACTTTCACTTTTCAGTACCTGGTGTTAACGAGGCGGACTTCACAGCATCCAAACAACACAGGTAAAACCAAAACAGCACTTCCAGACTGGCAGTGTGTCAGCGGGAGTGGAGAGCTGCAAGGGAAGGAGGGACACTTCTCTCCAGATGCTCTTGGTGTGACTAGATGACTTGCCACAAAGCCATAAGGGGACCGAGTATGCCTTGGCAGGGTGTGGAGAGAGCTACATATGGGGCCAGGCTGATGGGAGAAATTGCTGGAAGGCAGCGCCCACAGGAGATGTAGCCAGGAATAGCACAAACCCCTCTCTAGGGTCTCAGCCTCCTCTTTCCTGCCAGGCCCGTGGGTGGGGCAGGGCACATCTGTGGGTGCCATCTTCACAGGCCCAAGCTTCAGTGATGAACAGTTCCAATGTCAGAAAAAAAATCCAGGTTTCCATGGGTAGGGCCACCAAGCAGAGCTGTACCTACACAAGAATGACATCTTTCCTTAGCAATCTTGAGGGACCACTGGGAGGACAGATATTTGCACCCACATTGGCCAAAGGACATGGAGGAGTTGAAGCTAAAATTTCACAGCCTGCTTGCAAAAGATTCGAGGTTAAAAGTCATTCATTGACTCTGGGACCTAGCCATACAGAGCCGGGGCGTGTCTCCAGAGGGAAACCAGACTGTCACAAAAGCAGACCACATGGATACAAGTTTCCAGGAGGGAGTGAGGGAGCAGATGTGGCTGTGGCAAGGGAGCTTGAACGCTGCAAACCAGCCGCATTGGAGAGGAGCAGGGAAGAATGTTCCAGACAGGAACAGTGTGGTGGGCAGTCTGAGGTGAGGAAACACTGGACATGTTCTGGGACTGAGAGAAAACAAGTATGAGCAGATCTGGTAAGAGATGGACAGAGTCTGCACCAGAGAGATAGATCTTCCGCAGTTAAGAGCACTGGCTGCTCTTACAAAGGGCTAGGGTTCAATTCCCAGCACAACAAGGCAACTCTCAACTCTTCACTTCCGTCTAGGAATCCGACCCCAACCCTTTCCGGTCTATGGGCACTTAATGCAAGTGATGCACAGACCCATACACATAAAAGAAAATAACTTTTAAAAGCACGAACTATCAGACATATGAATGGATGTAGCAAGTAAATGAGAAAGTAATGAATGGAGTATGATTATGGGCATCTAGCCCTCCACGCTACCCCACACAGTGTGAGTCAGCTTTCTGTTACTATGATGATTACTATGATGAAATTCCTTGAATAAACATACTTACAAAGCAAAAACATGTTTATTCATGATTGGCTATCCTCGTTGCCTCGGCCCTATGGCGAGAAGGCAGCACACTATGGTGGGAGCCCATGGTAGAGCAAATCTACTCACCGCGTGGGCAGGAAACATGAGGAACAGGAAGGAGCCGTTGGCCCATAGTTCTCTCCAAAGGCTTGTCCCCAGTGATCAAGGACCTCCGACTCTGCCCTACTGCTTAAAGGTCTACTCTCAAAAGCCCTGCTCTGGGGACAAAGCCTTTAGCACACGGCCATGGAAAGAGGTTAAACATGGACACTATTAGAGTGCCCCCTACGGAGCAAGGGGGTGGACATGACTTCTGGAGAAGATTCTCCTGGAGTCTTAGTCTCCATCCTCCACCAGACATCACCATGTCCGCCCTAAGCACCCTTAGGGATTGTGTTTGAAGAAATTGAAGGTCGTATCCTCAGAGGGCACCAGGTACCATCATTCCCGAGGAATGAAACTGTTGTCAGAGGCTTGGAGCTGCGTCCCCGGCTCAAAGCTACTCTTGTAGATGTGGACCAGTGCTACCTCCTTGCTTTCTTACTTAGGAAAATGACCCTGGATCCTAAAATTGCTGTAAATTGTATGTGTGTGTGTGTGTGTGTGTGTGTGTGTGTGTGTGTATAAAAGCTGTCTTCATACTGATGCTGCCTGTGGGCCAGAAGCTTGTGGAGAGAATTTGGGCCCTTGCTTTGGATGCTGCGGTCAGCTTCCCAGGTGTCCCCACAGAGCCTTCCCAGATTCTGGGGCTCCCCAGCGGTTGCTGCTCCGCAGCTCCAGTGTGCTGGGATTATTAATGGCAGGTGTTATTAATGCCTTGAAAAAGAAAGGAGCCTCCTGATGAGAACCAGCTACAGCTCTTCAGATATGAAAAAGGCGCAAAGCAGTCTCTAAAAAGTAGTTCCGCTTCTCTGCAAACCCAAACCAGACACGTAGATGTGTCCATGAACATATTGTTGCTCTTGGCAACCCCTCGATGCCCTTTCTGTAGCCCCATGCCAGCTCAGGGCTGCATGCTGCTCTCATAAAGGCTTGTATCCCTGCAGGTAACCCTGTGGGGACTGAGACAGCCCAGCATGGTTGGATGCACCAGGTGTGGGTGGATGAAGAACAGGCAGACCTGGGCCGGCCCTTCTCTCTGCTTCCTGACAGCCACACTGTCTACTTCCTGGCCAAGGAGTTGGGGTGGGGGGTGGGATTCATGAATCTCTCAACATCAGGGCTAACGAGTCTGCAGGTGTGTGTGGATACACACCCCACACCAACACACTGCCCCTGGCCACCCCGGCTGCACTGGGATCTCTGATGGCAGCTGTGGGGAGGCTTGAGCAGGATGACTGGGGAGAGGAGACGGAATCAAGTGGCCACCCAAGGGCTCCACCAGGGCCCTTTGATGTCTACCCCCCCCAGGGCCAAACCTGCTGGAGTGATTTTTATCTACCTTAGAAAGCTGCAGCTATTAAGTAACACCTACTTTAAGGTCCCGTTCCTCTTTGTAATCAAAAAGGAGAGGTTTCTTTCAGCACAGCCTCGGGTCAGGCTAGCAGGCTCTGAGCTGCTGCAAACCCAGCTTGATCTGAGACTTGGGCTCTTGCTCTGTGTGGTGCTGCCTGGGTCTTCCTCCCCTTTGACCCCCCGAACTCGAGTTCACGAGGGCTCCTCTGAGGTCCTCTGAAACTGGAGAACAGAGGACAGTGCGGAAAGGTGGCTGAGCCAAGAAAGTGACACTCTCCAATTCCCCACACTGACCCCCTCATCTGACTCCGGGGGCCAGATGTGTCCTTTGTCTGTAACTGTCACAATTTACATTTAGGAAAAGTGTCCACGCAGAGCCCCGTGGGCTATTTATACCTTATTTCCTCGTCCTATACATGTAGGGGGACAAAGAGGTGCTCCTGGAATTTTTCTTAGTAATAATAAAATATACCCATTAGCCCCAAATCTATTCATTAGCCCCAAACTCTCCCCCCACCCATGCCTTACTCTCTGGGATCAGCACAGAAGACGGCTTCAGAGCTGTAGGGCCGAGTGAGGTTGGACCGCGGTATGGTAAAGAAAGTCTTTGTCCTCACCTCAGAGCAATTTCACTCCCTAGGGCCTGGTTCCAACCTCCACTCAGATGACACGCTACTGCCAAGCTCATGGCCTCTTTTTCTCTTCTGGTGGCTCAAGGCCCAGTTTTTGGAGACATTTGGCTTTGATGCACCTCTAAGTGCTGGGACAAGTTACTTGGAGGCCTTTAAGCCCAAACAAGGTCAGACATTGTACCATATCTTCCTGTGCAGACAAGCCTCTGCCCTCAGTGGCCCTGTGAAGAACTTGTGGAGAATGAAAATGTGAGTTGTTAATATCGCCCTCAGTCCCAGCTGCAGCCCTTGGTCAGACTCAGCCACACTCGTTGATTATGGCTTAGGCCTCTATTTTTATAAGGTTGCATATATGTAACATACCCTACGTAGCAAGATTTCACAGACCTTGCCGAGATAAAGTCCCCAGATTAAGCGTTGCGCCTGGCTCTCCCAGCTCTGAGCTGCCACAGTTCAGAGCTCTCTGAACCAGCACTTGCTGACTTTGGGCTTTGACCTTGTGCTGTGTGAGGTTGCCATGCCCATTGGGGGTGGAGTCAGTGAGGTGCCAGCCCCTGTCTCCTGTAACAGTGCCCTCAGCTGCTTTCCTCGATGTGAGTCAGGCAGAGGACTTGAGATGTCACAGAATAAAGTCAATGGGTATTTTGTTTGTTATCTTTGTATCGTTGTTCCGAAATGCCTGGTGGACGCACCTTTGGGAGGATTGGAGTTGGCTCATGGTTTCAGAGGGGTCAGTTACCTTGTCACTTGGCTCTGTGCTTCTGGGCCTGTTACATATGGTTTATAGTGGATCAGAGCTGCTTATGGTGAACAGGGAGGAGAGGGAGGGAGAGAGAGAGAGAGAGAAAAGGACCAGGGATAAGACACCCCAAAGGACTACCTGCCACCTTCCAAAGGTTCCAGAACCTCTCGAAAATAGCCCCCATCAGCTGAAGATCAATCTATGATTCTGTAAATATGAAGGGGGATCCTTCATATTCAAGCCATAACATGTTGACAGAGGTTTCTGTCCTGCCCAGTCCCACAGCCATTCAGTCTCAAAGAAACATACAGAGGTCTACATTAATGATAAACTAGTTTGCCTATTAGCTCAGGTTTCTTATTAACTAATTCTTACATCTTAATTTAGCCCATTATTCTTGTTTATGTCAGCCACATGGCTTGGTACCTTTTATCAGTGAGGCACTCTCATCTTGTTTCCTCTGTGTCTGGCTTCCTATGTGTAGACTGCAGACTGACTCTTTCCTCTTCCCAGAATTCTCCTATTCTTGCCATCCAGCCTCTACTTCCTGCCTGGTTGTCCCTATACTCCTTGCCTGGCTACTGGCCAATCAGTGTTTTATTAAAATAATACAATATAAGTGACAGGGTACAAGACCCGAGTTCTAGCCACAGTTCTAATGTTAATAGTGTGACCTTGGAAAGATTGTCAAATGTCCTTGTGTCATGGTCTCCTCACTGTGAAAGCAAGACATACTGAGGTCAGAGGTTTAGTGGAATGACTGAGTTCATCATTCGTGAGATGAATTCATGAAACCAAGCTTGTTAGTAATGTTATTCTTGCTGTTGGTAGGAATGGGGACTTCATCAAATAATTTCTGATCCTGTGTGTGTATATAGATTTTTCTCTGGAATTGACAGCTCAGCCTTAGCTTAAGCTTGTTCCTAACTACTTCTTATAACTTAAATTAACCCTTATGTTTTCATCTACATCCCTTTACACGACTTGGTTACCTTTACTCTGTACTGCCCATCCTGCTTCCTCAATGTCTGGCTTGTGTCTCTGCCTTTCTTCTTCACAGAATCCCCTCTGTCCCCAGAAGTCCCGCCTAACATCTTCCTGTCTAGCTATTGGCCATTCAACTCTTTATTAAGCCAATCAGAAGGTGCCTAGGGAAAGATACATCTTCACAGTGTAAACAAATATTCTGCAACACCCCCCCCCTTTGTCTAAAAAGAAAGGAAAGGGTTTTACTCCAACACAGTAAAACTATATATAATAAGAACAATCTATGTTTGTGTGTGTATGTATATGTGTATGTGTGTTTGTATGAGTGTGTGTGTGTGTGTGTGTTAGTTCCTTGTAATTTATTTCCTTGACAGTGTTTGAAAGTCTTAGGCAGTGCTTCCTAGCAGCACTGGAAGATTGGAAGCTTCCAGAATTCCTAGACTTTCCAAGATCTGCACGTCCTCACTGGGCAAATATGCAGAGCAAGGCAGGATGTGGACCAGTGTGTCCACTGGTCAGTGACCAGGGCCGTAGTCATCTTGACCTCAGAGAAAGCCTTGGCCTCAGTTCCTCTTCCTGAAGATGGTTGAGATCAAATGGCCTCAAGGCAGCAGATACACTGAGGCCCAGAGCTGTGGATTAATCGACAGAATCCGAAGAGATGGATCTCCTTGGCAGCCTGCTCGTGTGTTAGCATGGGGGTGGTGTCCTGAGGCTCCCTAGTACCTGTGTTTGTTCCCTGCATGAGGTCCCCTTTCCAGATATTTTGGATGGAGTCTCATCTCCTTCTAATAGGGAAAGGTGAGAAAAAATGCTCTGAGAAGAGGCCCACCATGGAGATGGAGCAACAGGGACCAGCAGGGCTACATCGGGCTGAGGTGAAGACTTGGTAACATCAGACTGAGAAAGGTCAAGTTGGAAAAGGTCACAGAAATCGTCCAGAAGGGAACTGAATTGTTTGCCCTTGGTGTGTTTCTGCCCACAGCACTGTTGTACACCCACAAAGAACCCAGCCTGGGAAAGGACCCAGGGAAGGCTGACTGTCCTTCCTGGCCCTCTTGCCTTTCCCTCCCCTAACCATGTAGGGCAGGCCAGCCATGCAGCCATGATCAGGAAGAAACTACAACACTGCCTGCCCAGAGCATCCCCCAGGTTCTTGGCTGTCACAATCCACACAGATCAGCTCCCCCAGGGCTAATTAGTATCTTTCAACAGTTTGCTTACTCTGGACTCCTGGGATGTTGTGGATGCTGGTGATGCTGCCTTAAAGCCCTGTCATCTGACCCAACCATTCATTCTGATGTCAGAACTGGTGTGGTGAGCATGTCCTATCCTGTCCGTCAGCATTCAGGGCAGGGGCCATCAGTCCCTTCCTCCCTGTGTGCACGCCCACCATCAGCCCTTCTCAAGACTTCCTATTCTAAGCCTATGACAGTCAAGACTTGCTTTGGCAAAGGGGATGTTAGCTAGTAGGGTACCAGGGTGGCTTCAACGTGCTGGCAGGGCTAGGGCTGAGGCTCAATTCTAGAGCACTTGACTTGCATGCTTAAGGGTTCAGTAGGTAAGTGTACTTGCTGTGTGAGCATGAGAAGCTATATTTAGATCCACAGCATCCATGTGAAAAGCTGGGCATGGCCTACCTCATGCACCCGTAACCCTGTGGGCATACAGAGGCAAGAGGACCATTGGGGCTTTCTGGCTGCCAGTCTATCACCAGGTTTGGTGAAAGATCCTATCTCAGGGGAATTTTGTGGAGAATGATGAAGAGGGACCCCAGACATCCTTTACTCTGGCCTCCACATTCCCACACGGGCATGTGTATGTGCTAACACTTAACACATACACTATCACCACACATAGACCACACACATATACGCACAACACATGCACAAACCACACACACAAATGCTGGCAAATGGGGCTCCCTTGCTTGCTCTGGGCCACAGGCAATACACAACTCAACTCACCTGGAGACAGACAAGGCTCCTAAAATAGAAATGGTATCCTAGATCCCCCACCAGCTGAGGCTACCCTAGATCTGTTAACAGCTAGGACCACTACTCAAGAGAGCCCAGCCCAAGACCGCAGCCTGTAGACTAGACTTTGGAGCTAAATAATGGTTTATTGTGTTATGCCACCAAGTCCTAGGATGAACCATCACACAGCACTGTGACAATAGTCGCCAATGTGTCTCTTGTTGGTATGTGAGCTGTTGGTCCTTTCTGGAGGGGAGCTGGAAAGTGATACAAAAACTGAGGACACTGGTGGTCCTTACGATATGGATGCCCACCACCTTCTAGGGTCGACCTTCAGGAGCATCCCAGATGCAGTCAAATAGAAGAAGACAAAGGTCCAGGTGCTCTGGCGGCTTTACTGAGCATCTACAAGGAGCAATGCTCCATCAGGGTCATGGTCCCCAGGGATGAGTCAAATCTAGGTTCTGCTGCATGAACTTGTCTTGGCATGCCTGGGGATGACTTGGGAGCTCAAGGTTATGAGATATCTTCCTTTTCTCCCCCTCCATGTTCCCTTGAAGTCCTCCTCTCCCTCCTCCAGGACTGAGTCATGCCGCCTATGATCCTGGGGAAGAAGAGACTGGAAAGTCTTGGACCTTCCAGGTCTGTGTCTCATAGTTATCAGCCCTCTGGGGGAATTACCCTGAGGAGAGCTGCCTCCTCCACAAAGGGATTTCCAGGGCAGCCCGAATCTAGTGATTGGTGGGCAATGGGGGTAAACTTCAGTCCCCTTTCTACAGCATGGGACACTGAGAGCTGCCCGGGCTCTGAAGCCCTTGGTAGTTGACAGTGTCACACTCTAACTTCCGCCTTTGCTCAACCCCAGCCCCACAAATCTACCTACTTCCTGGGAAGGGGTGACCCTCAGAGGTACTATCTTGGTCAGTAAGTACCAGGGCTCCCTGGGGCTGTGGTCCATTTTCAGTCCCTGCCTGGGCAATCTGGCCTGTAGCAGGGATATATGCTCACAGTGACATGTTCTGTCAAGCCATCCAGTTAGCTTCTCAGTAGGCTCCTGAAACTGTCCTCAGCAGCACCCAAGAACTGTCTGTCTGTTTCTGACTCTGAGGTCCCCAAGAGAATGGGAGAAAGTAAACTTTCTCCATCCCTAAAATCTACCACACCCGGCTCCCAGAGCAGCTACCTCTGAGACAGACACGAGCCCGAAGAACACAAGGCTGGTTTACGTTACTGCTATTACAGAATACCTGAGGCTTGGCGAGTTATAAAGAACAGATATGCTTTGGCTTGTAGTTACTGAGACCAGGAAGTCTAAGACTGTGATGTGTTCGTTTGTTCTCTGTTTACCTCTGTGTGTGTGTGTGTCTGTGTGTCTGTGTGCTCATGTTTGTGTGAGTAAGCAGAGACATGCACGTGAAGGCCACCTTGCTTTTTTAAGACAGGGTCTCTCACTGGAACTCAGTGTTCAAAGGTTAGACCAGGGTTACTGGCCAGCAAGATCTAGTGATCCTTTTGTCTCTGCCTCCCCAGCACCGGGGTTATAAGTGATTGTCACCATGCCTGGTTTTTTACACAGGCACTTGATGGTAACTGGGAGTAAAAGCCATGTCCTCACTCTTACACAGCAGGCCCTTTTCCAGATGAGCCATCTTTCATGCTAAGGGCATCATATTAGCATGACCAAGGCCCCATCCGTGCACATCTCATGGTGGAAAAACGGGATCAACAAGTTCACACAACAAACAGCCTCACTGATGACAAGGGCTCTTGAGGTGACTAATCCAACCTTAGAGAAGAATGGCCCCTGGTGGCTCAAGCATCTCTTAGAGGACCCACCACTTCTCAGCTCCATATCATTGTGAATTAAATTCAACATGGATTTCACAGGAGACAAATTGCATCCGGACCACAGCAACAGCCTGACATCCTGCAGCCCGCCTCTGCCTGGTTGTGGTAGATTTTAGGCAACAAGAGAGGAGGAGGTTGACTGTCTCCCATCCCCGTAAGGCCCCCAGCGTCAGAAACCCAGCAGTCCCTGGGTGCTTTGGAGAAGAGTTTTGGGAATCTGAGCGTCTAGCTGGATGATGTCCCTGCCTCTGAGGGTTGCGGGGCAGATTGCCCAGGTAGGGACTGAAAGTGGGCCACAGCTTCATAGGTCCTCAGCATCTATATACGAGTGGGAGGAGTCCAGACAGCCAAAGCTGAGATGACCCTGACGTTGCGGTGCTTTGTAGAAGATGCTGCAGAATCCCACACTAAGAGAGACTTGCCACAACCAGCTCACATCTGCCCAGAGCAGATGTTACCTGTTCTTTATTACCAGTGTGATAGGAACCAATACTCTATTTAATCTTCATCCTTCAGAGGGGAGCCCGTTCATCCTCTATGTCTGTGGGTGACTGGATTCAGGAACCCTTAGAGATCCCCAAATCTGGGTGCTCGCGTCCTTGTAGAATATGGCAGACTATTTGCATCACACCTGTGCACACTTTTCTGTGCCTTCCAGCCATCTCCAGGTGACTAAAGTGACGAGGCTACTGTGCTGTACTGGGAGGGGCTGCACAGCAGAAAGCATGCTCAGTGTAGACACAATATTGACCTCAACATTTCTGCATCACGGTTGGTTGAGTCCACGGATAGGAGCTCAAAGACACAGAGAGCAGCCATTATATGTCACCTTGACACCCCAATGGACCACTGTGAGGGTTGCTGGGTCAGAGAAAGGTTTAGCGGGGAGGGTCAGGCAGGCACTCTGGGGACATACAAGGCCTCAGTGGAACTGTCAGGCCAGCCTGTGTAGGGCGAAATCTGTCTCTCTCTGCCATTGGTAGGGTCTTTGGTGGGTTGTTGGCTTCAAACACCAATCAGTTCTTGGCACATGGGCTGTCCCCTCTGCTTGCATGCCCAAAACATGGTCTCTGTTGGTCTTTTCCCGAGCCGAGGAAGGGAATAATTTTGTGAACTATTGACCTTAGAAGTGACATTCCATGACAGTGGCCCCTATTCTGCTTAGTAGTAATGAAGCTCTGGACGGCAGGGGTCACGGAGAGGCACCCGCGAGACTTCATGCCACACTAGCAGGTCGCCCATCACTCACATGTTGCAGGAGAAAGCTACAGGTTTTGTCTTGCAGAGGGTTGGGGTGGGGGGCATACCCTTCACTCCCAGGGTAATCCCACAATTACCTCTTTGCTCCCCAGTGCTATTCCCAGTTGCCCCCCCCAACTGCTTTGCTTTCTGCTTTTACATGTGTGAAGGGTAGCAATTGTCTCCTCAGACTCTTCAAACAGCCAGGGTGGGATCACTCAGCTGAACCTTGAGTGATCTCTTGAGGCTGGAGGTATGGCCAACTCCTGGAACCCTGCACAGTCTCTATTCCCACTCACACCCTCCCCTCATCCTGCAGGTGGGTACGATCATCTCAAAATTGTGTGTGGAGGGAGTCTCCATTACATACGACCACATAGCTGTGGATGGAGTCTCCTGCCATATCCTCCCCCATAGTACCCGCCTTCTTGCAGAAAGAAATCCAGCCTGAAGATTCTAGACTCCAGGGGTAAGATGTAGCATTTTCATGGTCTGTGAAGACAAGGAACACTATTTTTTCTTTTTTAATTGTTTTTATTGAGCTATATATTTTTCTTCGCTCCCTTCCCTTGCTCTTCCCTCTCCCATGAGCCCCACGCTCCCAATTTACTCAGGAGATCTTGTCTTTTTCTACTTCCCATGTAGATTAGATCCATGTCTGTCTCTCATAGGATTCTCATTGTTGTCTATGTTCTCTGGGGTTGTAAGTTTTAGGCTGGCTTTTTTTTGCTTTATGCCTAAAAGCCACGTATGATTGAGTACATATGATATTTGTCTTTCTGGGTCTGGGTTACCTCACTCAATATGATGTTTTCTAGATACATCCATTTGCCCACAAATTTCAAGATGTCATTATTTTTTTCCACTGTGTAGTACTCTATTGTGTAAATGTACCACATCTTCCTTATCCATTCTTTAGCCAAAGGGCATTTAAGCTGTTTCCAGGTTTCGGCTATGACAAACAATGCTGCTATGGACATAGGTGATCACATGTCTTTGTGGTATGAGTGAGCATCCTTTGGGTTTATACCCAAAAGTGGTATTGCTGGGTCTAGAGGTAAGTTGTTTCCTAATTTTCCGAGAAATTGCCATACTGATTTCCAAAGTGCTGTACCAGTTTGCACACTCACCAGCAATGGAGAAGTGAAGGAACACCATTTAATTGGGGAGCTGAAGAGATTTTGACTGAAAACAGAGAGGAATGGAATGTGACCTTGAACCAGTTCAGATCCAGGCCCAAGGCACACCAGGTTACCTCCCACTCCCTCCAAGGAAGGTTGCCCTTGAGCTGACCTCCAGGTCAGTAGACCACAGACACAAGCACTTGGTCAGAGCCTAGAAACCCCTAGGACCACAGGCAGAAAGCTGGGGAACACCTAACTCCTTTCACATTTAAATTCCCCTCAGATTAGGAACATGTTTACCTCCCTAATATATCCTAATTATTGTTAGGTAGGGAAGCCACAACCCACTGGTCCACTGGATACACGGTGCTGCCAAAGGTTTAGCCATCAAGATTGCTCTGCCTCTCACTGCTCCCATTGTCACCAAAGCATTTGGCACAGGTCACCTCTGCTAGAGGTCACCAAAGATACATGGATAACTCCACAAGGAAAATCTACATTTGAGAACATTTCCATTAGACACCATGTTCGAGTTCTCATCCAGGTTTGTCCACCCTTTGGTCACTCTGAGTACCCACATTTCCTCCAGGGGTCAGCCCACGCTCTGGTTTGCATCTCGAAGATCTGTGTGTTAAAGGTTTGTTCCCTAGTGTGACACTTTGGGGAGGGTGTGATACCCTCAGGAAGAGGGGAGCCCATAGGTTACTCTTGGGGAAGATGGGGCATGCCTTTGATGAGCTGTGGAACCTCAGCCCCTTCCTGCTCCTGTTCTGCTAAAGCAAGCAGTGTGCTTCAGCATTCTCGCTAGGACACGTGATCTCACCAAAGACCCAGACAATGAGCCCCACTGCTTATGGATTGGAACCTTCCATGTTGTGACCCAAATGAACCTTTCCTGAGCTAAATCTCAGATTTGCTGTTAGGGTGGCAGAAAACTGGCTAGCAGGTTGTTTCTGGGGGAGGCTTGGTTCCCCCAGGGGATGAGATGGAGGGGATGTGACATTATGGAGGGGAGGGAGGGTCCCTAAAAAGTCTGTGCATGAGGATTTCCACTGGGCACTGGGTACAGTGGACTCAAGACAAGAGACACATGTCTGATGTCCCCATTGAGATAAGCACTTAGACACAGACATCCATCCTCATGGGTGTTGGGCTCTGGGGCCACCAACTTCCTAGGAGGTCAGGGCTGTGTCTGCCCAAGACAAAGCATACTTCAAAGGTGGTAGGGAGAGAACCAGGCAGACAAGGGATTCTGAGTGATCAATTCTGGTCTTTGCTCGGTCATAGGAGGTCATGTTTCCTTATCTGTGAAATGGGGCTAGTGTTATCAGTGCTTACGTGAAAGGGACAATGTGTCACATTCACTTACTGGCACACAGTAGGGGCTTTGTAAATGCTGGATCCCAAAGTGGTGGTTCCATTCAAGGGCCAGGGTGGAACTCGGTTCTGCGTTAACACAGAACTAGCCTGTGAGGATATAGGCCAGGGCACTGACCTGACGTATCTCAGCCACCACAGTGGGGGACCACACTTGCCTTTTCGGTGCCAGCAGCCAGGGCTTATGATGATCTACAGAGTCACTGCTACTACCTGTGCCTGTGAGCTGAGCCACTTGGCCCTCTGGCGCTAGCAGCCACCTGCTCCCAGCTGCAGGAGGTCCGGCTGCCTGACCTTTCCCTCTCAACGTCGTTTTCCGACCTGCGGCACTGTGGGCCAGGCTTGGCAAGATTCTCAGAGAGTGGGAAAGGGTTGTTCTCAGATGTGACATTGTTTCAGGATCAGCTTGCGAGAGCTTTAAGCATCAGACAGAAAGTGGAGACCCTTGGGAGTATCCGATACTCTCCGTGGGGCCTCGGGTGGACGACATGAAGGGCAGAGGCTCTCCTGGCCCATCTGTGCCCAGAAGGCTTCAGTCTCGCCCTCCTGCCAGCAATAAGCTTGGGTTTTGAAGCTCAGGCCAAGTGCCAACTTGGCCTGAGGATCTGGACTCCAGCCTGGGTCTGCCTTAGCCAATATAAAGGAGATGGTGGTCACCCTTCTTGGGCAGGGACCAGGCAACCAGCCCCACCCTAGGACCAAGAAGGTGTTTTCTGTACCTGGGGTTAATGCTGTAGGCCTGAAGGCTGCCCTTCCAGATCCTGGCTAGCTTGTGGAAGCAGGAGGGAAAGACCAAAGCTCAGAGCTACTTTCCAGGTCTCCATCTCTATATGCCAAGATAGGTCAGGGCTTGTGGGCACCTGCCTGCTTCCCAATTGGATGCTTTCTCCACTGTTTTCCTTACAGCCATGTCCTGAGTGGAGGAGCGGGGGGGGGGGGGAGCCACCCACTGTGCTGTTCAGCAGCCTAGGGAACAATTAGCTGTAGTTGTATGCAAGGGTTACTTACCAGCGTGGGCAGCCTCCACCACACAGCCCCACTGGGCTCAGGGAGCTGGCCGACAGCTCTGGCTCCCCATGTGCACTGGCTTGGGTTGCAGCCGGATTTCTGTTCCAGGCTGTCTGCTGGGCATTTCAGGTCGAGCACACTGTCCAGCTACATCTGCGGCTGGCAGGAAGCTGTGGTGCTGTTTGCTGGCCCTGCTGGGTGCCTTTCCAGTCTCCGTTCCCCTGTGAGTGTCCTCAGGGGAAGCCGCTCCCCTCTTCTCTGTGGTCTTCCACCTTTCCGACGGTGCAGCCTTTGAGCGCCTCAGCAGAATCTGCCTGCCCGCTTTGCCAGGCCAGAGCCTTGCTTCGTGGGTGTCTGCGTTAAGCAGTAACTGTATACCCAGATATACAGAGCATGGGAAAAAAGCAGCTACGTGAATGCAACCTTTGGTCCCAACACCAGCATGGGAAAAGCACCTGCAGTCTGAGATGTAGTCGCTGAATTCTCTGTCACTTCCAGATGTGCAGGATCTGGCCCCGTCGCCGCACGAGGGAGCGGGCTCCTGGGATGGTAGCAGAGGTGTGAATAGCATCCAGCGGTTTTGAAGTCATCATCCTTCTCATGACAGCTGCTGCCCGCCTCCTCCTCCTTCTCTCCCTCCCCCTCCGACCTTTTGTTGTCGTTTGGAGACAGGCAAGGCTCTCCCGAACCAACAATTCAGATACAAATGGGCTAAGGTGTGAGCTCAGCTCAAGCATTCCAGCAGAGCTCCTAGCGGAAGAGTCCTTTCTGCAGGAGGAGGCTCTGTAACCCGGGAGCATAGCAGGGGCATCAAGAGGAGGTCACCTAGCGGCTATTCCAAGGGGACAGCTCAGGTAGCTGGGCAAGGTGGGGAGGGTGCACTTGCATGACATAGAGTCACGTCCTACAGCAGGTCAGCCTAGGCAGGGAATAGAGAACAATATGGAGGCTTAGGGGTGGCGTCTAAGCTGGGGGTGGGGTACTCTGACAGTTTGTCTTGGAAAGGGGACCCCTAAGTGCATCCAATGTGGGGTAATCAGGGGAGAGTGTGGGAGGAGAGACTCCGGTTGTAGCAGCTGCTGTTGCCTGTGTAGGAGATGACATGAGCCTGGAAATTGTATTTGAAAACTTGGAGTCAAGGATGGGCGATGGTGGCGCATACCTTTAATTCCAACACCTGGGAGGCAGAGGCAGGCAGGTCTCCGCAAATTTGAGGTCAGCCTGGTCTACAGAGCTAGTTTCATCCAGGACAGCTAAGGCTACATAAAGAAACCTTGTCTTGGCCAGGCAGTATTGGTGTACACCTTTAATCCCAGCACTTGGGAGGCAGAGGCAGGCGGATCTCTGTGAGCTCAAGGTCAGCCTGGGCTACGGAGTGAGTTCCAGGACAGGCTCCAAAGCTACACAGAAAAACCCTGTCTCGAAAACCAAAACCAAAACCAACGAAACAAAAAGAAACCCTGTCTCTAAAAACAAACAAACAAAACAACAACAACAAAAAAAAAATAAGGCAAACGAAAACTTTGAATCACCCAGACGAGTCAGGACCAAGCATGGCACATCTGTCTGCTAACAATACCATTCTGTGAAGGGCTCCAGGGACTTTCCCCTTCCCAGGGATGGCCCCGTGGCACGGGCAGCTGTGTCAGCATCCTTGGGAAAACCTCACAGAGCTTCCCCTGCATGCACCCTCCTGGCACTCCCACACCTGCCCTCACAGGCAGTCTCTGCTCCTGGAGTCCTCTCTGGTAGAGCTTGGCGGAGGTTAGTTTGGATCTGTGAGTTGGGAATAGACTTTTCCACAGCCACCTCTCCCCTCTGTATCCTCAACTTTGCTCTCGTGAGCCCTTCCCCTCATTCCCTCCTCCTCCTCCTTAGGATCCTGGAAGGGATGGAAGAAGTCATGAGTCTGGGTGTGTGAAGACCCGCGTGGGTGTGTGCTGTTGATACGGGCACTGCCGCGGCAAGGGCACTAGTCTCGGGCTTATGGGAAAATGGCAAAGCCTCTCCTGCCACCCCTCACCTGGGGTGAGGTTCAGAGGTTTGGCTAAACTTTCCTCTGGCCCACCTGTGGATGCTGATGCTAAGGTGCAGAAAACGTCCACCTAAGCTTTCTCGCCACCCTGCTAGTTAGGGCCTGAAGGCTGCTCCCCTACGGAGACCAGACTTCTCCTACTTAGATGTACTGAAACTTTCTTCTTGGCCCAGCTGGGCACCATAAGCCCCGCCTCTTTGTTTCCCTGTATACAATAATACTGCCTCCTTGTTCAGCTGCATGCAATAACCACACCTTTGTGCTCTATAGAGTAAGCACACTGAGCTTCTGGGGTGCTGCAGTTTCTCTAACAGAGAGCCCAGTCTGGCCATCTCCATTTCCTTCATTCCTTCCTCGTCCCTAGTCAGGTCCATCCCTGAAGGCTCTTTTCTCAAAAATCTGTTCTACCTCTGAATAGGTGAGAGGCGAGTCGCTTATTCTCCTTTAGGATTGACACGTCATTATCTTTGCTGGTGACAGAGTGTGTGGAATGCATGTAATAGACTAGAAAGAAAGGAAAATGGGTTTTGACTTCCTGGGTGGATGGATGAGGACAGATGGGTGGGTTAACGTGTGAGAGGGTGGGTGGGTGGTAGGAGCCCTCTCCCAGGTGGAAAACTGTGTGGTCTCCTTTGGTTGGGGATAGCTGGAGGGGGATCCAGTTGGCTGAGTAACTGCTCTTACTATTCGAGTGTTTCTTTTTGGGCCCCCAGGGTTGTAAGAGACAGGAAAGCAGGCTGACGAGCATGACCAGAACATGCTCTCTTCGGAGATTCATCGTTTGTCTATGTGGAAATGTTCAAAAATCCTTTCTTCCTGGTGTGTGTGTCTCTGTGTGTGTGTGCGCGCGCGTGTGTGCATGCGTGTGCATGTGCACGTGTGTGCATGCGTGTGTGCATGTGTGTATGTGCATGTGTGTGCATGCGTGTGTGCATGTGTGTACGTGCATGTGTGATGTGGGAGTGATTTCTTATTAATAAAGAAACTGCCTTGGCCCATTTTATTGGATAAAAAATTAGGTAGGCGGAGTAGACAGAGGAGAATGCTGGTAAAAAGAAGCTGTGTGAGGAGTCGCCATGGTTCTCCCGTTCCAGACAGACGCAGGTTAAGATCCTCCCTGGTAAGCCAGCTCGTGGGCTACACAGAATATTAAAAATGGGTTAGAACAATATGTAAGAGCTAGCCATAAGGAACTGGAACTATCCGGGCCAGGCAGTGTTTGAAAGAATACAGTTTCCGTGTAATTATTTCTGGG
This sequence comes from Alexandromys fortis, assembly GCF_014885135.2. Taxonomy (NCBI): domain Eukaryota; kingdom Metazoa; phylum Chordata; class Mammalia; order Rodentia; family Cricetidae; genus Alexandromys; species Alexandromys fortis. The sequence goes on along the minus strand of NW_026067945.1, from coordinate 3,197,554 downwards.
TATAAACTAGCCATGCGGGCGGCCGGGTGCCGGGGACGCAGCCCCGCCGCTCCATATTTCAACACATGTGTGCATGTGTGTGCATGTGTGTGTGCGTGTGTGTGGCTGGAGATTGAACTCAGGGCCTCAGACTGTGAGGCAAGCACTCTACTGTGTGTTAGCAGCAGCCCACTCCTTGACTTTTGACATCTGTAACACGTTATCATGTCTGTAGTCCCCACCATGTGCAATAGCATGCAGACAGTTTTTAAGAACCCGAGTGTGTGTTGGTAGCTGAGGTCTGAGTCCTCACTCAGAGGATCAAAACTGAAACAGAACTCACCGTGGTGGTCCTGCCCGGAGGCCTGTCAGCGAGCCCAGTGCTAAGTCTGTTAACATGTGGTGACCCAGCTGTGTGAGGCAGGACTTCCTGCCTGCATGTGGTCAAGAGCCTGAGGGGTAGAGCAGGCTGAGGGCCATCCCCCCCCCCAACTGTCTTCCTAGTCTGCAGGTTTGCGATAGGGCCCAGGACTAAGCCTGCCAGTCTCAAAACTGTACCACATCACCCCTCCAAAATGGAAGCTGTGCTCAAGATGGCAGCCTTCTCACTCTCCTGTTAGAACAAAAGCCTGAGACAGAGCAACTTACAAATAGTAGAAACTTATTTTCTCATAGTTCCGGATGCCAGGAACTCCAAGTTCTAGGCACTGGGAAGTTCAGGGTCTGGTGAGGACTTCTCCCTGCTGGCAAGATGGCACCCTGATGCTTCATCCTCACATGACGGAGGGCAGAAGGACAAGAAGGCCTAGCTAGACCCTTCTGACTTTTCATGGGATATAGATTAGAATCTGGACTGAATCCTTGGGACCCAATCCCCTATTAATGGTCCACTATTAGCACCATAGCCTTGGGGATGAAGCTTTAAGGAGGACTCTGTAAGGACACAAACATAAAAAAATGCTGCCCTGTCTGCCCCATCAGCCTGGCCCCTGGGCAGACAAGAGATACTAGTCCCCAGGACATGCACCGTGAGCCAGAAAAAAAAAAAAATCGCTTCTGCTGCTAACGTCACAGCTATTCAGAAGTGTTTGTGACCACAGCATTTACCTGGCCTGCTGTGATATGTTTAAGGTCCATGTTTTCTCACCGATCCCAGGCTAATTGTCTTGTTTTCCATTGGCCAGCAGAACCCAGATGTGGTGGTCCTGGGCTTCTCCCCCAGCCAATCCTCTTACAGTGCTGTGTGCAGCCCTCATTAATACCTCCAAGGGTCCCCCCCCCATCCCCCAGATGGGAACCACTCACTCCGGTTGTAGCTTGCTGAGGAGGTGTGAATGTGATGCCAAGCCAGGCTAAGGAGCCTCAGGGACTAGGTGGCTGCTGGGAAGGCCTCCCCTGGAAGCAGGTCCCCAGGGCCACAGTGACCAGGAGGTCTCCTGAGAAGGCCTCCCCTGGAAGCAGGTCCCAGGTTGGCAGAGAAAGCTGTTTTCACACTTTCCTTATTTTTCACAGCAGCTGGGGAGCTGATGGCGTCCTCTGACTGTGAAAGAGTCTGGGAGAAGTCTCTCTGGGGGGGGGGGGGGG